>NC_045740.1:21904974-22114974 GCF_008692095.1 Etheostoma spectabile | reverse complement strand
ATCCGCGCCATGTGTCTCTATCTGTTTCTTTAAACCTCCAACGCGTGCAGATACACACAAACACACACACACACACACACACACACACACACACACACACACACACACACACACACACACACACCACACACACTTTCTGCCTCCACTTTGCATGGATAAATGCACTTAGAGAGATTTACTCAAACACAAAGACATGATGCCAACATAAAACACAGGGGAACACACAAAGAGCACAACAACAGAGGACCCTGTCTGTGCCTGTGCTGCAGTGCATTATGTGAGTGGGTGTGGTCATTGATCTAAACCCTGGAGCTGGAAATATGAAACCATGTAGGAGAAGACGGCGATGGTAGTGTGTGTGTGTGTGTGTGTGTGTGTATTGTGTGTGTGGGTGTGTGGTGCATTAATGTCTCTGAACAGGGACACACCGACTGCTGCGAGGCTCCAAAGAAACTTATACTGATTAAATTAAACAAGTTTCATTAAAGTGTATTGAACAATCACTCTCAGGACATACAAGATGTAAATCACACACACACACACACACACACACACACTCAACATACAGACTGTTGGATGCAGAGCAGCAGTAGCAGAGGGAACCAATTAGTGGTCAGGCTTTGATGATGTCACTGACAAGTCACGCACTGGTGGCACAGCTTCCGTTCGGAGGGAAACATAACACCACACTACACACACACACACACACACACACGCACGCACCACACACACACACACACACACACACACACACACACAGATGATGCATGTGACAGAGGAGACTCCTGGAAGCTCAAAGCTAATGACTAAATTAGAGGGCAACAGAGGTGTCAGAGAACAAATGATCTTAGAGGGTTTGTGTGTGTGTGTGTGTGTGTGTGTGTGTGTGTGTGTGTGTGTGTGTGTGTGTGTGTGTGTGTGTCTGTGGGTGGATGTGGGTGTGGGTGGATGTGTAGAGGAGAGAGAGAGAGAGAGAAAAAGAGAGAGAGAGAGAGAGAGAGAGAGAGAGAGATATCACATCATCTGGGAAAAATTACCCAAAAAATTGGGGTTGCAGACTGAGAGTACATGTAACCAGATGTATTGACATAATATATGGAAACTGTGCCTGGAAGATACAATCTAACAAAGTTTAAAAATATCAGCATCATGATGACACGAAGAATAAGAAATCTCTTAATGTATGTCTTTCTGTACCCTGAAACCGGAATACTTCAAAGACAAAAGGACAAATACCCAGACTTGAATACACAGCTCAACAGTCATGTAGACAGTTGGCATGTTTGAACACAGACTGAACGTGGTGCTTTCCAAAGACTGGACTGGTGCTACGGCTGCGGGAGGATCTAAACTGTCACCACATCATAATCTGCTAAAGTATATAAACCAGAACATCTTGCACCTATTACACAGTACAATTTTGGTCTATTGGTTGCCTTGGAAGTGCCCACCTTCTACAAACAATCATACTGTACAACTGTTTTATGTATCAAACAAAAAGGTTAACAGATGATTACAATACCTTTTATTATGTGGCAGATGGATGTACCATATATATATATATATATATATATATATATATATATATTATATATATATTCAACTATAATGTATACACATTTCTGTTTTAACGATGACTGTACAGACTTTTACTGTCCTGCACTGTACAGCTAAAGTAGATTTCTTCCAGGTATGGAGCTGCAGGTTCAAAATAATATTTACACAGTTCACCAATACCCATGTCTATAATGCCAACCTTTTTTTATTGACTCCTATTAATTTGGAACAACTTTTATCAACTTTTAGGACAATTATGGTATCTAATGTGGGATGGAGTTTTCATGACCATAGAGGAAGTAGCAAAAAGTTAAGGGAGTGACTTCTTGTAGCATTAAAAGGCTTTGGAAGCGGACTTTTTAGACACAGTGGTGCTTTAAGCTCAATGCTAATAACATGCTCTCAATTGCAATGCAAAATTTTGATGTTTAGGGACTGTTAGGTTTTTATTTAAGGGGCAACCGGAGGAGTTTTGGGGTCTTTAGTCGAAGAAGACTTGACCTTCACTTTGCCAACTATACATTTTTTATGACCCTCCAAAAGGATTGGGAACAAAGACATGACCCTCCCCAACAATTTGTTGCTGTCTTCGGTTCAGCTTTGTGCTGGGTAAAGATGAACAGATAGCAAATGTTTTTTTACAGCCATGTCATACATGACTAGCCTCTGCCTTCTCATCTTACACATCATACTCCACTGTTGTAGTGGCAATTCCAGTAGATTTACTCACTAATATTGTTGTGGAAACACAATAAGCATGGAAACTAATTGCACACTTCCTGCATTACTGCATTACATCGAAAAACTAAGTTACAAGTAAACTAGTATTCACATAAAAAAACATTGAGATCATTCAAAAAAGGGTAATAACAAATTTAACACATGAACTGGTTGCAATGGACTCGTCACTAGGCTTCTTTAGTTGCCAAAGCTGAACATTATCCAAAACTCCATTTCTCAAATGAGCCTGCATGCTACCACTCCTTCCTTTCCAAATGACATGAAAAGGCTGTCGTTCGCACAATTTCACAAACAATCACCGGGACCGAAAGGATATTTGAGTCCTGTGTGGCTGCAGCCTGGAGACCTCCTCTCTCATGCCGTCCCGGCTGTGTGCTGTCATGCGTACTTTCCAAGAGCTTTGTCATTTTAAAATGAAAGCTTGCGTCTGGTCCGCTATGTTTTCATATGTTTTGCATTCGTAAGAATAAAAATACATGACCCTCCCCTATTTTTCTCTGGTGGTCCATTCCATAAATACCAAATGGTCCCTCAGCAGGTAAAATGTTCACTAAATTCATTTAAGCACCACGGTGGCTAAGTGGTTAGCACTTCTGCCTCACAGCAAGTAGGTACTGAAGAGTTTGAGCCCCGGTTCAGCCTTTCTGTGTGGAGTATGTATGTTCTCCCCGTGTTTGTGTGGGTTTTCTCTGGGTGCTCCGGTTTCCTCCCACCATAAAGACATGTATGCTAGGAAACTAGGACTACAGTTAGCTACACTACAGTTAAAATTAGCTGCAGTTAAAATTAGCTGTCTGGCTTACACTGGCACATTTACAGAAATGTTGATTAATGTGTATCATCCTAATCAAATAAATACAAATCTAGCACAGTGTTTCTGAAACTTTATCAGAACAAGGAGCACTTACCCAATAAAAAAAACTCACAAGTTAACTGCCAAAATATACCCAGAAACAGTAAGCCTCTAACATCAATAGTATTTTACAAAGTACAGCCAAATTGAATGATAGTTTTTACAAATAGCTAACTCTCTCATTCTCTGTTGTCATTTTAATAAGATCAGATGGTGCTGCTTATGCTTGAGCCAACGATCAAAAATGTACTCAAGTATTGTACTTAAGTACATGTACTACATTTCAGAGAGGAACATTGTACTTTTTACTCCACTACATTGATCTGACAGACTAAATTAAGATATTTTTTGAACAAATAAACACATGTTGTTTAAAAAATTATAGTAGTTAAAAAAATTAAGTCCAGCTGAAGTGATTAGAAGATTAAACATTTGATTGACAGAACTGTTTTGATCATTTCCAGTTTCTAAAATGTGAGGATATTTCTACATTGAGTACTTTTACTTTTAATACTTTAAGTACATTTTCGTGATGATACTTAGGCCTACATATTTTTTACTTAAGTAATATTTTCAACGCAGGAGGTTTATTTACGTTGCACAGTACAATGTTTATACAATGTGGTAGTACTTTTACATAAGTAAAGGATCGGAGTACTTCTTCCACGGCTGGTCAGTTGACAGTAACCGTAAACTTTATTTCTCCGTATTTCCTCCAAATGTAACACTGATCATTTGTGACATAATTCGGAGGCAAAACAGTCAGCTTCATCACTGAACACACACAATTTTTTTTTCAAATAATAGCCTGATGTTTAAATTTAGAAATGTGTTTATTTAATATTGAAAACAACACCTCTATGCACCTCACGATAAGGCTGTGAGTTGCTGGCAGACAGTTTGAGTAAGTACTCTTTTGGAGTTTAAATTAAAAATATGATATTTTACCAAAACTATCCACGGACCTCAAGGGGTTGCTAATGGACCATTCTTTGAATAGGCGTTAGCATGCTAACAATTGCGAAATAGTACAGCCGAGACTGATGGGAATGTCGTTACTTGTGCAGGTATTTTGACCACATGTTGGATTGGATGGAAAGTTTTCCAAATTATCAAATTTATTACAGTTACTTCTGAGAGGAACATTAATATGTGTACACAATTTCCAGGTTGCTGTGCTAAAATGCTGTGTTCATGCATATACAGGAAATGGTTTGAGAATGAATGAAGCCCTACATATGTGTGTTTCTGTCCTGGGTTTTGTGTTCAAGAACACACAAACACACACACACACACACACAACCACTAATCTCTGTCATCTGTCTCTTTCTGCATCTTTCACTCTTTTTCTCTGTTTCTAGATTTTGTTTACTGTTCATATGTTTGTGTGTTATTTTGTGTGTGGATATGTGTGTGTAAGGCTCAGCAATCAGTCTGGCGCCACTGTCTCTTCAGCATGCAGTAGTAGTGCACACACACACACACACACACACGCACACACACGCACACACACACACACACACACACACGCACACACACGCACCACACACACACACACACACACACACACCACACTCGCACACACATACGCATCCTTCAACAGTGAAACTTGCAGAATAAATCCTACGGTTTCAACTTCATCTAAAGTCACATCCTCAAATATGACATTCTGCCAGCAAACAGTTTCTGAACCAAATCTCAAACTGTTCTAAGTGTCCATGACCCAAACATTATTTGGGGACAGAAAAGCGGCTGTGTGGAGGCCTCTCTTTACCCTGACACTTTAGTGAAAAAGTAGTGGGAGTGTCATAGACAAAGGCTATTAGGGGAAGAATACAATGTCCTCACAATTTAGAAAAACAAAACACAAACAGGTGACAGGTGAGGATATCACAGCAGAGTGTTGTAGGGGGGGCTGTGTCATATCAAAATATTTTCCCTCGTTACATTGAAGGGAATAATATCAGGTGTGTTGTCAAAATGGTGTGGCCAGACAGAGAGGAGAGATTGGATGACCCTTGAGGTTGATGCATTTTGCAGCATATTTTCTTTTTCTATTTTCACATCTCGTACCACAGTTCTTGATAATTTTGCTGTTGTATATCTTTTTTCTGTACAAGCTTCCTTTGTGTATTTGTGGTTGGCTGGAGTGTATTGAGAAAGCATAGTTTGTTAAGGGCGGACATCAATACTATTCAGCTGCCTAAATATACAATTTTAGCAACTGGACAATTTTACCTAGTGAGTAACCATCACTCTTTCAGAGTATGCTCTCATTTTCCAAGATGTCTTTGCAGTTTGGCTGTCTTGGTTTAAGCAATGATAAAGGAACCTTGTGTATTGATGGCAATGATTTATTCATTGATGCCTTTATTGACATTTGAAACAAGAGTTAAAGGTGCAATATGTAAGACTGACAGCTAGTGTTTAAAACAGTTACTGCGGTACAAATTCAAAAGGCTGTTGTTGCGCCAGGCTGAGACGACAGCGTCAACAACATTGTTGCTAGACGCTTGTCTCACAAAGCCAGACATTACTTCACAGTCGAGTAGCTAACGTTAGATGCTAGCTATACTGACAGTCATAGAAGCCTGTACTCATGCAGAGCTCCGTACTGCCGGACAGACACATTTCCTCGGCTTAGAATTAGCTACGGTAGTAGCCGCGAAAAATGACACTACCTTGCTGTCCTCTTCACCCAACTGAACACATTTTATTGGCTTAGAATTACAGCAACAATCGTTAAACACACTGCGAACTCACGGTCCTCTTTTCCCGATTTACCCTCTCTTGGCTTAAAACAACTCACTGTTGTCGGCTAAGACCGCTGAACGGGCTACATGTTGTAAACAGCAGTGGCCCGCTGGCCTGGTCCTCCGGTAACGTTAGCAGTTAGCAAGATTAGCAGGGTTAGCAGGGTTAGCATGGCACATTAGCCAGGACCAGCCAGGATCCCTTTACTGGCTGTGTCCCAATTGTTTTTGCAAGTAACCAACTCGGGTACTCTATGCTATACAATTCAATGTGAGTACACGAATATTGAAATTACATAAAAAGCCCGGCCTTGTAGGCGTAATAAATTACCCTAAAGCTAACCCGTTCAGGACAAAATTTGCCAATTCTGCGTCCTTTTGGGCTACAAATACATCTCCAATATTTACTCTGAAACCACAAATAAAAGAGAGACTACTACCTACACTGTTTTTTAAATGTGACAAATCTAGTGCAGCATCCCAGGTTAACTGCATGCATTACATTTTCGCACGCACGCGCGTGCACACGCACACACACACACACACACTAAAGGCAAGGATTACGGACATTTCAAAAGCATCGGCCATATGCCAACAACATACGGACCAGAGACACTTATACAGTCCTTTATTTGCGCTTCATCGTTAATAAAGACAGAAAAACTGTTTTTCGGCCAGTACACCAAATAGGGCATCCTGAAGGATAGTTGTCAATCAAGGTAAACTAAGGATGTGTGTGGGGGTGAGATCGCCTTAAAAGTGACCAATCATATATGGACCAGTGCTTCCTTGGTTTACGGCTCCAAAGTGTCAAAAGTCAGTTTCATTTGGGCAAGCAGAAATCAACATTGCGAGCAGAGTTTACCAGCACTCACAAAGCAGACACTCTGCGGCGCATGGTGGCTGCATGCTCTGAGCGCGTGCTGCTTAGTTTCATACATGCAGGTGCCATTCTTTCCCTCTCCTTATGTTTTGTTTCATGCTTGCAGCTGCCTGTATAACTCTGGATTGTTGAATTGGTGCGCAAAGAACAATATCTGCACGTGTGAAATGATATAACTTGATCGTGAGCATGTTTTATCGTGCCCGCGAGATATGAAATAAACCTGATGCCATATCCAATTTATAAAAAATAGAATTTTTACAATCTTGCATCCTTTAAAAATGATCATAATTCATATATCTGTAAATTTAAAGCTGCAGTGTAATGCAGTGTTTACATTCAGGTGAGCAAACTATATTCGTCTGTTGCCAAAAAGTTGCTGGTAAACAGCTGCTGGTGCTACAATTCTGTAGGACTGGGTTCATGCTTGCTAGCAAGTTAGCAGCTAACGCTAAAATTAACCTCATCCACAGCTGGCTCCCATTAGCCTGCAACAACACTGAGAGTCTGTACTTCTATTCTTTCTCTCTTTGGCTTTCAAACACACGCACGCTCGCACGCACACACGCACACGCACACACACTCAAACACACACACACACACACACACTCACACACACATTCAGTCGCCAAGTTTAACCTGGCTGTGCTATCCTTTTGGTTTGGCACCATCTGTATTTGGAAATGAAGGCGGGAGAGAGGGAGGAATGGAGGGGGAGAGCGGATGGAGGGTGGACAGCAGAGAGTGAAGGAGGGGAGGATAAAAGGAGGGAGTGGGGGATCTACGTTTGGAACAAGGATGTATACAAAAAACATAAGGAACAGAAAGATGGGAGGGAGGAGACAGGAGTGTGGATACTCGTGTTAAATGTCACAAGAACTAAAAGACAGGAAAAAAAAAGTAAGCTGAGCGAAAGAAAATATGTAGGGTAAAGTAATGAAAATAAAGCAGGGGCAGAAACTGTTACCTGGTACCTGAGTCTGAATCATAGTTCATGAGCTACTATCTCATCCTTTTCTACTCTTGTTAGATTTTTTCCCTGGTTCACAGTGACTGAAGACAGCAAACTTGATTATTACTTTTTAACCCGCTGTTCATTACTTCATTACCGCTGTTCATTGTTCATTACTTTGTATTGCTATTGTCCATTATTCTCTTTCTTCACTTCTGTTTTATAGTCTAAAGAATAAGTTTGACCTAAAATATATAAGAAAAACTAAGAAAAACTACAGCAAACTCAAAAAGGATTTTAAAAAACAAACTGTTTCTGGGTCTACGGAACATTTGGGAAGAAATAAAAAACTACTGCAAGACAACTAACCATCACCAAGTATCAGACATTTGTGTGTGTGTGTGTGTGTGTGTGTGTGTGTGTGTGTGTGTGTGTGGTGTGTGTGTGTGTGTGTGTGTGTGTGTGTAGTTTAGCTGTGACCGTAATTAAGAGAAGAAGTTGCAACGTACACAAGATCTCTGCCATGGCCTGACAGTTGTATTCCACAGGGAGGTCAAGCAGGCTCGGGGGTGGGGTGTGTGTGTGTGTGTGTGTGTGTGTGGTGTGTGTGTGTGTGTGTGTGTGTATGTGTGTACATGTGTATATGTGTTTCTTTGTGTTTGTGATGTATGAAATTAAATCTGGAATGCTGGTAGAAAAACACAGCAGAAATGTGCAAATGTACTCAGTTCACAATTACAGTAAAGGCTCTGCACCGGAACATCTGAGTGAAGTTGTCCACTTTGTTCTAAAGAAAAATTCTTTTCCTGTACATTACACTCTAGAAACTACATTCTGTACTCGCCTGTTCTTTTTTTTTATACAAGTAGAATATAAATGAATATCACATAAAAGTAGAGACTGAAACCTTATACTTGTGTCTTTTGTTGGAGCTGCATGAAAAGAGCATTTGAGGTCTGGAGTAACTTATTGTGAGTCGCTATGCTGCTATATAATGACCTATTTTGAATATGGATGAAAAGAGCAGACTGTCAGCACCTTTATCTGGATCCTCAGATGTGTGTGTGTGTGTGTGTGTGTGTGTGTGTGTGTGTGTGTGTGTGCGCGCAGTGTATGTGTGTGAGCGCTCAGCTTCAGTTCCGTCAGTACCACTGTGAAACTGCTTTACATTGACGACTCCTAGCCTTATTAATACTTCATAGATCTGTGAGCACCGTTGAGGTGACAAAGAAGAAGGTATTATTTTACACACACACACACACACACATACACACACACACACACACACACACACACAGCCACACACTCTCTGTCACTGCTATAAACTGTCATGCATATGTCTTTTTTTGTCTGCCACAAACACAATATCAGAAAACTCTTCTGCAAAACGTCCATCAACACAAGCACACACACACACACACACACACACACACACACACACACACACAAACACACACACACAACATGGCACTTGTGTTAAATAATTAACAGTGTGAGATTAGTCCGTCAGCCTTGGGGCATGGAGGTTCATCGATTCCCCAGAATGCATTTTTAATGACCTGCCAGCCGGCATTCATTTCAGCTAGCCAGTGTCCGTGGAGGGCCCTCTGACACACTCACATTCACAACCACACACACACACTAACACACACACAAACACACACACACAAACAAAGTCCAGGCTAGTCGCCAGGGGAGACAATTAACATTCACATAAACACAACAACAGCAGCACCACTGCACTGTAAAGTGGATATTACCTTGACAACAGCAGCAGAATAACATCTTCTGAGCTCTTTAAGTTGTTTAACTTTAATATTTCTAACTACTTAAGAGGCTCTATCCACTACACAGCAATTAAGGAAAACTCACATTTAAAGCTCGTTCACGTGTTACTCACATTAGTTTCTTCTTCCACAATAGTGGCGAAAAACAGCAGGAGAAAATGCCAGGAGTTTTCATTAAAACAAAATTATGACTGATGTATTGACTGCATGCCAAAATAATCACAATCGAAATAGACACGTTGCTGACCAGCATTTAAAACGTTTTTTTAAACAGCGTCCGACGCAGTCACTCCACATAAAACACACCAGGGCTACATTCCCTTCCAGCTAACAGTGAACAACGAAGAACAGCATCACTGATCTATTTACCCAATAGTCTCTGTCTAGCTCATCTGAAAACACCATGTTACCTTGTCGGTCACTACACCGTGGGCTGCCGATAACATGAGCTTTACCTGCCTTAACCAGTTTAGATTGTACGCAACTGCTGTTATTTCAGACTTAGTTCACGAATAAGTCTTGAACAGTTGACTCGTTCATAAACTCACAGAGGGGCTTTGGTGAGAGTGAACGGGGAAAACACTGAATGGAATAGACATTTGTTGTTAACAAACTGAAAACACTGATGTATGAAACCAGTTAGATACATTTACTTTTAATCGAAGGTGCCGGAATGTTGTTTGGGCCACCCTTCTGAACACAGGGAGCTCATTACAAACTGATCCCTGTCATTTGTGGACCTGTGTACAACCTGACACACAAATCAATATATCTTCTGTCAAGAGCTGTTGGCTTGAACAAGGGATGTACATGTTAGATTTCAATGTACTAGGGGTGAAAAATAGATCTTTATATGCATCATGATTCTCTCCTGAAAGACTATGTCTTGATGCAGAAAACTCAAAAATCAGAGATTTGAATGCCCAATTCTCAACATTATATTCCCCTGAAAGATTTTTTAAAGACCAACCCCATTGAAAGAGAGCCTTTTGAAAAAACGCTGGGCTGAGCAAATTGGATGGTGAAACGGGATGGACGTGAAACATGTGCGTCACTGCACTTCTTTGCAATGATGGGAAATATGTTGGCGGATGTAACCTTCCAGTTGACATAACTCTTCCATTTGTTACCACTATTACTTTTATAAAAGATAATGGAATTAAATTCATTGGTTCATTTTAATTATGGATCATTACAAATACCCTTTTTTAAGTGAGTAGTCACACGGTGAGGAACATGTATCATGTATGGAAATCATGAATGTTGATGCATCAGTAATGGTTTTACAATCACATTGCAGCTCTCTGAATCAAATCGTGAGGTGCCCAAACATTCACACCCCTACAACGTACACAACCTAAATAGCCTGACATGTTCAGGAAAATGAAACTCAACATTGGCATTTATAAATTCACACAATGTTTGTGTTGCTGTGTGCGTTTGTAGATGGTAATTTTCATTTCATGAAATAAAAGAGGAACTGAAAGCCAAAGAGCAAACAGAGATGTATGAGTTTTTCAAAAAGCTATTTTTTCTGTAAAGTGTTCACGTTTTCATGCGTGTCAACAAAGTGGGATGAATCACATACTGTATGACTAAAAGCATGGTATAAATGGCAAATCTAATAGATTAGTTTAGATTTAAATAGATTAGATTTTAAATAGGACATTTTGTCAACAGTTGTTTGATGGGTTAATCAGACAACAGACACACAATGTGTGTGTGTGTGTGTGTGTGTGTGTGTGTGTGCAAGTGTGCGTGTGTGTGTGCACATGCTTTTGGTTATCTGTAAAATGGCTTCTTGCTCTAATGGGAGACATTCCTATCAAGATCAACACACACACACACACACACACACACACACACACACACACACAAACACACATACACAAACACACACAGAAACACACACACACAAAGCAATGATATATGGCGAGGCAGAAAATCTAATTAGAAAATGTCTGTTTTTTATGTGTAACTGTGTGTTTGTGTGTGTGCGCATGCTTGGGGATATCTTTGACTTGTCCTACCTTTCCTGTCTCTCTCTCAAAGTCGACATACTCCCTTGCAGGGACCTGCCTCTGATCTCCGTGCAGGTTGGCTGGAAAGAACTGGAGAGAGAGGTTGGTACCTGTAGCTACAAAGGCCTGGAAAGAAAGAGAGATAGAGAGAGAGAGAGAGAGAGAGAGAGAGAGAGAGAGAGAGAGAGAGAGCATAACATCAGGACAAGCTTTGATAAATTAAGGACAAAGCTGCATTAACTGATTTTTTTATCATTAGGGGGCAGAAAGATTCCAATATATATTCACAAACACAGCCCTGACACCTCTGTCGGTCATTGAAATTGTTAAGGCTAATACATGTGTTAGCAAACAATTGCACACCCAGTCAGACACAGAGCATTACACAAGTCACTAGATTTTTAGCTCTGTTTTGATCTCCACCAACTCCTGAGTAAAACATATGCTAAGTCTTTCGAGCTGCTTTTATTTCCGCTCTTGCAATTTCATTTTGGGAAGGTTGTGAAGAGTTGCTTGTCTGAGCATCTTAACAGGAAACGGCTGTTGATGGTTTTATATGGCTGCATGGTTGTTGATGGGAGCTGTGAGATTCAAACACAGTCTACGTATGGTTGGAAAACCAAATTTAGTTAAAAGAGACTAACGGCACCATACAAAGCTCCATAGTAGTGTGATTCATTGGTGTCAGACCTACTAATGGCACTCTCATATCACATTTTACAAATAGTAAAACAATACCCCAGAAATTGTACATGTCAAAATAGTAGCAGTGATTATTTTATCATTGTGTCTTGTACAAGTCTCTGAAATTTATAAAAGTACATTTTTGAGTTCTCTTTAATATCCACTGACAGTAATGCAGGTTCAAGCCCATTTCGGTCCAAGTTTGAGATTTTTAAAATTCAGTTTTCAAGTGCGTGCATGCAGTGCATCACCTTTTCCAGAGGCTTCTTGCAGAAATTTCAACAGCAGAATTATTTTGAATGTTTACCTTTTTTTCATAATGCCAGGCGCCATCTTGGGAAAACAGTCAAACCACAAATTCCCTACTTAAGCTTTGTTACCCCTAATTTCCAACAGAATCCGGACCTGGTGGGTATTGGCCAGTGTTGGGCAAGTTACTTTTAAAAAGTAATTAGTGAGAGTTACTAGTTACTTCTTCCACAAAGTAACTAAATTAGATACTCAGTTACAATTTATAAAAGTAACTAGTTACTTCAGAAAGTAATTGTTGCTGTGGGACTAGCCTCCAATCAAATGCCATGTACTCTATATGTAGATATTATGTGTAGTGGATCAATACAAATAACAACATAGATGTTTTGGAAATGTTGATATTTATCGCCCCTCAACAGGCCACAACTGGGCAAAATTAAATAACGCTTGTTAAGCACTATAGCAAATTGGGGGTTACTGGTTGCACAGCGTTGGTGGTTCGACTGGTCATGACTGTTTTCCCAAGATGGCGCCTGCCTGTATACACGGATAGTAATAAAAAAACGAGAAACAAACAAAAAAATATATATATATATATATATCTTCATAAACTATGTTTTTAATAAACCGTCTGTTCACTTACAAAGTTCTCCATGTTTTGGTTTATATGTAGGGACCCTCATTATGCTACCGTGGAAGTGTGGTGCTATTTTGAGCCTTGTTAGTGGTGTAAAATAGCAATTTCTTTTTACTCTAACAGTGAAGACTAGCATTAGCGTACCTAACCAGCAGTTTGCGTAATCTTGTTTCACGCTAGAGACACATTTGATTAGCATGAAAACATACCCAGAGAACAGTTGACTCGGTACGCGTATTAACCCATTCATTCATTTTGCGCCGGAATTGTCCTTTAAACCAAAATAGTTGGTGATTACATTAATAGTTGCCAACTAATCAATTAACCCATTAATCAATGCAGCTCTAGCCTGAAGTTTTTGTTTGATCGAATGAATGCCTCTGTCATTTTTCTCGTTCTTTACCCCGTCTGTCTCTCTCTGTTTCTGCTCAGAACAAAAGCACAAAGTAGACCAATGGCCTGCTCTTGACACACACACACACACACACACACACCACACACACACGTATGCACACACACACACACACACACACACACACACACACACACACACACACACACACACACACACACGTATGCACACACACACACACACACACACACACACACACGTATGCACACACACACACACACAACACACACACACGCACACACACAAACACACGTATGCACACACACACACACACACACAAACATAATCACATCATACTGTAGCGCTCCTCATTTTTTGATTTCTGTAAAATGGCTTCTTGCTGTAATGGGAGACATTCCTATCAAGATAAGCACACACACACACACACACGCACGTGTGTGTGTGTGTGTGTGTGTGTGTGTGTGTGTGTGTGTGTGTGTGTGTGTGTGTGTGTGTGTGTGTGTGTTGTGGCGTGTTGTTTGCTGAGACAGATCAATACTAATGGCATTAGGGCCTGCAACTGAGCTGGAAGCATATGAATTATGCACCCTGTCAAATCTGTCCCTCATCAGGGAGTGAGAGAATGAGTGAGAAAAACTGAATGAAAGAGAAGAAGGAGAGAACAGGGAGTGGACGAAAGGGAAATAAAGGAAGGAGAACGCTGAAAATGACCAAGTGTGCACATGGATACACAGAGAGAAAAATGTCTACACACTTGGATGCATACACACAGGCACACTGAGAGAAACGAGAGTTTAAAGAACACCCGAGTCATCATTTCTGCTGTATTTGAAGTATTGGATTACAAACATCTGATACTCATTTGCTGCCTACTACTGCTGGAAGAAAAAAAAGGGAATGGGAGGCAGAGAGAGGAGAGAGATGGAGGGAAATGGAGAGACAAAAGGAAAGGAAGAAGAGAAAAAAGAGTGGAAATAAAAATGAGGAAGAAAAATGAAAGGAAACAGGATGCTGGTGGTAAAGGCAGAGTGCTGAATGTAAAGAAAGTCAGACAGAGAGAGGGGGGGAATGGAAGTAAGAAATAGAAAAAGATGAAGACGAACAGAGCAAAGGAAATGAAATAAAAGGAGGTCAACAGACAGAGAGACAGACAGAGATGGGAGAGGGGGCAGTATGAAAATCAATAGTGTTTGAGAAAGTGACTCATCTCTAATGAGCTGAGCTGAAGTTAATTTACTTTGAATAATTGTCCCATTTATCAGATCAATCCTGAACAGTTTAGAGTCACCCTGTGAGTCCAGCGACACACATCTGTGTGTGTGTGTGTGTGGTGTGTGTGTGTGTATGTTTGCGTGTTTTGAAACTCTCTTTTTTTGAAATACACAGCTCAGCTGCCAAATTGCATTTTTACACGACATGTATATTGTAAAAGAGAATGCAATTTTAATGCAAAGTGAAAGGTGAGCATGCATTGCATCTTGACTACATGCTGTTTTTTTACATGTGCGACATTCTATCATTAACTGTTAACATGCAGAGTAAAGGTACGTATATTCTATTTTTCTCAAAGAATCTACTACCCTAAAAAAAGAATAAAAATATGAAGACAAAACCATGAAAAGTAAAATATTTATACAGCTGAGACATGTTGACCTAATATTGCAGTATAAAGGCTTTGTCTTTTATTTTCTACCCACTTTAAAAGGCCTTTTATTTGTTTACTTATCCAGCTTCTACTGTAAATAACAACTTGATCTAAACTTGTACAAATTGTTTACATGACATGAATAAAAAAAATTACTTTTTGATGTGGGAGTTACATTTTTGACACTTTACTAGTGTCAGTCTGGACTTAGTCTGAAAACATTTTGACAACAGATAGTACCGGGGGATAAAAGACTCCTCCATGTTCTAAGACATGATCATCATTTTTCTTTTTTTTCCCCACAAATAAATTCAATTACCTAAAAAAATCCTATTCAACTGAAAATTCCATTCTCAGTGTTTCCACATCACACTTGTTTAAATTGCATATTGAACCTTGGCTCCACACTAGATGTGATGTAGTACACATCTTAAAGCACCCATATTATGCTAATTTTCAGGTTCATAATTGTATTTTGAGGTTGTACCAGAATAGGTTTATATGGTTTCATTTTCAAAAAACACCATATTTTTATTGTACTGCACATTGCTGCAGCTCCTGTTTTCACCCTGTGTGTTTGGGTTTCTGTTTTAGCTACAGAGTGAGACATCTCAC
Source organism: Etheostoma spectabile (assembly GCF_008692095.1). NCBI lineage: Eukaryota > Metazoa > Chordata > Actinopteri > Perciformes > Percidae > Etheostoma > Etheostoma spectabile. The sequence goes on along the minus strand of NC_045740.1, from coordinate 22,099,221 downwards.
TTCTGTACTATCTTTGTTGGGAGTCGCACATGCGCAGTAGCTAGTAAGATCACACCAGCTAGACAACTCTGTCTCCAACTTTGGGATTAGCTGGGAGACTTCTTCTAAACGAGGGTCACTTGTGGAATACTTGCAGAAAAGGGACATGGAAGTAGTTCTTTTGGAGATTATGGTGAACTAATGTGTGTTGTAGCAGTGTTTTGCGATTGAGAATGAGCTAGCATGCTAGCGCTAGCATGTGCTACAGTTAACCACCTCATCTCTGCTAGTGACGTAGGAAGCCGTGCAGATTTTGAACAGCTCACCCAGAGACTGAAGGCAGAGGACATTCAGAAACCTGTATCTCACTCAAAACAGCATGGATAGTTGTTTTTCCAAGTTTGTATGTGTTTGGAAGCACCAGAGACACAAAATAACACCCCAAAGTAAAAAAGTGATTTTTTTCATGATATGGGCCCTTTAAACTCCAATTGAAATTGAGCACAGAGAAACTTTCCCTCTTCAGCAGATGGACGTGAAAAACAGCCTTGTAGTGTCAAACTCTGCACATACACCATTCTGCACAGTGAAGATCAAATATCTAAGCGATAGTGACAATGAAACAAAACCCTTTTTTGACTTTAAACATCCCATAAATCCAGTTTCATCCTAATAAATTGCCCACAGTTTGTTTGTTTTCGCTCTGTCTCATCTATAAAAAGTGGTCCTTGACGGCGCGTTTGTGTCTCATTGTGTCGGAAAAGTTGTTCACACTGACCATGAAAATAGCAGGAGGTCTTGAGCGGCGTCTGGCCGATAGATAAATCAGCAGCACGATGTCACAGCTGCCGTCAGACCATTAAAACCGTGGACATCAATTTTCACAGAGGAGGATTATAAATACAGTGAGGACAGACAGACAGACGCATCGTGACACACAAAAAGATGGTAAAACTAGATGAACCCCCCCCCCCCGCCCCGCGATGATGACAGCATGTTTGTGAAAAATACCTCGAGGATGACTAAGACAGCAGAAGTTGCCCTATGTTTGTGTTGGTGTGTGTTTGCGTCTGCAGCTTTAAGGCTTTCCACCTAACTTCACCAGTTGTAAACAGACTTCACACAGAAAGCATACAGTAATTACATAATGAGAACATGAATGTGTCCTGACATGCTTCAAAGTCACAAAGTGCTCATCACAAATGCTACACGCAGTCATTTTGAAAGAAAACAAAAAGGTCATATTGGTTCAGTGGCACTTAAAGGAAGTGAAGACAGTAAAGAATTACGATTAGATGAGTGTGTGACATGTATGTCCCTTATGAATAGGGGAGTACTATTTTGACAATTAAGATTGTGGAACCTATAATGGTCATAAAAACAATGCATGGTAAGAAAATATGTAAAGTAAACCACCTCCAATATAAAGATGCAGCTGACATGTGCATGCTTATTAATAATCCGGTAGTATCTATAAAAATACAATACAACAATACACTTCTGACAGAGAGCATTTTGCCTGCAAAGTCGGAACTACTTTTATGTTTTAAGTCCAGTTTGAATGCAGGACTTTTACTTGTAATGGACATACATTTACTCTAGCAGTTTGAGACAAGGTAACCGTTTAATTAGAAAAAAACAGCTCACATCAGCCCCTTTGCTTTTGTAAAGCCTCCAAATTAAATTTGGACATCTGATTAGATGCATTCGAAGAGATAGCTAGAGAGAAGTGTGCTTAGGAAATGGAGGGAGACCCTGACGCCACAAACTATCTATCTGCTGGCTGCTCGTCAGTGACAATGGGGAGAAACACTGCAGATGTCAAAACAAAAAATAGGGCTATACAATTCCTTTTTACATTCAATATCAACTCATCTGCTGGTTATTTCCTCCATAATTCTTTGGTCCTAATAACCTAGTAAAACATTCCTGTCAAAATCTCCTAAAACCCAATTGTTTGGTTAGACCAACACTCTAAAGATATTTACTATCATTAAAAAAAAAAGCAGCAAATGCTTACAATTAAAAAGCTGAAAGCACAGAATGCTTAGCATTTTTGCCAGAACAAAATGACATTAGTGATTCATCAGTTTTCCAAATAGATGCCAATTTATGAAAATGTTTCAGCTCCAAACAAAGATGAAATCTTTTTTACATATTCACAGCAATGCGGAATTGCATCATTAGACATACAGTACATGTATTTCTATCTTTCTGTTTCCTCATTCCCTAGCCTACCTGTTTACTGTATATATCCCACATTAGACATGTCAGGTGATATTAACTTTTGGTGAGGAACTTTAGGCCCCAAATTACAGCCCTAACAGCGTTGGAACCATGGAGTGCCTGTGTGATAATACCATGCGTTAATGTGTGCTTCTACCAAACAAAGCTGAGGCCATGATGACTGCAGCTGCAGGATATAGAGGGAAGAAGTCATGAGCCTGTGAGAGAAGTTAAGCCTGTTGGGTCCGCATGTCTGATAGCACGTCTACTTCCCTTTGTAGGGAAACATCAGCACACACTCACACACACACACGCACAAGACACACACATAAACACATTTGCACACACACACACACACACACACACACACACACAAGACACACACACAAATCTACGTTGCACTTCTGCACAAATTCAACTGATCTCAGTGTTCTCATAATAACTCAATATAGCAGTTTATTTGTCTTTTAAAATGGAGACAGCCTTGAGATTAATGCTCGCTACTTAATATGTTTTTTAGGTTTCATTCAGGAGCCTGAAACTAAATTGACAGGCCGGTGTGTTGTTTATCAAAATAGGTCTTCATATTACAGACAGACAGACAGACAGACAGACAGATAGATAGATAGATAGATAGATAGATAGATAGATAGATAGATAGATAGATAGATAGATAGATAGATTTTATTAGCAAAAAGCACTATACTCACATCTTGCTTTTCAAGGAAAAGACAAAAACATAAGAATATATTTAGTTTTGTACTCACTATTTCTGACCGTCCGTCCCTGCAGGCGTTCTGGAAGCGAGCTTGTCTCTCTTCATGGGGTCGGTCCCTGAACCCAGTATATTTAATCTACAATGAGAAGAAAACATAAACCTTAACACCAGATAGGCTCATACTCACATTTGGATTATAACTCTGAAAATACGTCATGGGGTTTGATTTGGTAATTTAAAAAAAACAAACACTGTTTGACATTGAAAGACGGATGCAATTTAAAGATAAGGCACGTGAATTTGTCTCTGCTATTCATCCAAAAATCTAAACGGAATCTATTCAACAAAAAAACACTAGGCTAATCAGCAAATACTACTTTCAGAAGACCAGAGATAGGCTTTACCACAAGTAGCCTTAAACAGCGTATGTACAGATGTGCACATTTTTAATCATTCTTTTGGGGATTTTATTTAACTGCTGATTTTTTTCTACCACAGAAGTGATTCAATTCAATGAAGCTTACAAAAATTCAGCATGCTCTTCTAACGAGCCCCTGCTTTTGACTTTATTTCCGCCGTCTAACAGAATGGACCCAGCCAGTCGGAGTGTATGGGAACCCAGCACACTCACCTCACACTCCCTGCTCAACTTGCGGAAAAACTCCTCATTCTCAAACTTGCTCCTCTGGTCCGGGACTACCCGCGGCATCTTGACCAACACTTCCCGGCCTCTTGGGTTGCACTTTTCAGCCTTTTTCTTTCCTATCCCGCACAGTCAAACTTCAACTGGTCGTATCGCCGATCGTCTCTCACTCTGCCTCTCTTTCTTTCTTTCACTCACTTCTCTTCCGTGTCTGTGTCTTTTCGCGTGTGTGTGTGTGTATATATGTGTGTGTGTGTGTGTGTGTGTGTGTGTGGAGCAATGTGCTCTCTGCTGCTGGACTATGTGATTCTGACTGATGGTCTGCCTCTGACTGCGGCTCCTGCGCGCTCCGGGTCGCCTCTGGCTCTAAATGGCTCTCATTGAGTGACCCACCGCGATAGATACAGCTCAATTCGACCGTTTCTCTTTCTCTTTCTCTCTCTCTCTCTCTCTCTCGCTTTCTCTCTCTCTTTCTCTCTCTCTCTCTCTCTCTCTCTCTCTCTCTCTCTCTCCTCTCTCTCTCTCCTCTCCTCCTCCTCTCTCTCTCTCTCTCTCCTCTTTCTCTCTTTTTCGACGAGCGTGTGATCTCAAGCAAGTGGCAACAAACGAGCGCTCTCTGTCTGTCTGTGTCTCTGGTCTACCTGCAACTTTCAAGTGCTCCTCCCCGTTAGGCCTGCCAAATATTTGGGACATGAAAAATGCACAAAATAATAATAATAATAATAATAATAATAATAATAATAATAATAATAATAAAATAACAATTGTATTTGGTATAGCAGCTTTTACAGACAAAGTCACAAAGTGCTGCTTCACATAATAAAATTGTTAAGATCAGACCCAAACAGTAAAATGAGCACGCAAAACAAATAAATAATAGGCTATCATTGGAAATAAAACTGAAACAAATCACGAAGGATAGACTAGAAATAACCCCTAACATTAATTAAAGTCAAACATCACATGGCAGAGAGCTGTTTTGTGCTCTGGTGGCAGAGGAGGTGATATCTGGCATGTAGCCTGATTTACATTTGTCCACCTATCAAAGGTTCCAGCATGATTCAGTAACACAAAAAGATGTCAACGATAGCCCATTCGTTGTGGATTTGCCTATGTTTGTTAACGTTATAGCTACACCTTAAACAAATAATGGCACAAACAGTCACTGGAAACATGTATCAATAAGATAACGGTACAAACAGCAGTTTGTTACCGTCCATGTTTCCAGGTGTTGTTGATATAGCAAAAGCCCCTTATCCTGTTTTGCGTAACACTTTGGTGGGTCGTTCTAACAGAGCTGCGGAGTTTCCAAAAAAACTGCAATTCAGAAAGTACTTGAAAGCATCAACAGTCTACTTCCTGGCTCCGTCGAGTCGCTCTTGTGACTGTACACCCAAAATACCGCCCCATCCTCCTCTCCCTCCCCCACCTCCATTCACAATAATAATACTACTACACACGCTACTCGTGGAAGGCCACTGCGCATGCGTCTGGCCCGGACCGCAGGAACTTTATAGGATCCATATGTGAGAAGTAAAAAGTTGGAGATCTGAAGAGGGAGGCGGACAACAGACTGGCCAAATAAATCCTATAATAATCCCCCAAATCCTCCAGAAATGTATGTGAATATTAGGAAAAGATGTAGCCTAGGCCTACATAATGGGGGAATTACTAGAACTTCCTAGAATTTACTAGAAAATCCTTGGAACTTATAGAGTGTGGTCTACCTGTAAAGTGTCTTGAGACACTTGAGCTCTTCTTATGAATTGATACTATAAATAAAATTGGATTGAATTATTGACGTTGCAGGCTGTAGAAATGTTAGAAGTAGGTTTCAAACTAATGAGACTATCTAAGTAAATAAACTCTATTAGGCCTTGTGGGAAATACAAGTAGTGAGATGTTTAGTTGTCTTTTTCTGAAGCTAACAGCTGTCTAGATTAGTTTGCACCACAACAGTGAACACTACATCAGTCAAAAACACAGCTACACTGTCAACCGTTTTATAGGCCTGCTGACATTTAAGGAATGTCCTAGAATGAACAAATAGGGTTCAGTGCCTTCTTTATGATTAAACTGTACTTTGGGTAGTGGACTTGATTTAAGTATTACCATTTAAAGGTTCCCTGCCACACAAAACTGTTTTTCCTTGCATTTGTTGGAATATGTCAGGTCCATATGTGTTTTGTTTTGTATGTTGGGAATGTGAAAATGAACTTCTACCTCCTCTGTCAGCTCTACGAAAAGTAATAAGCGGAGAAATCAGGCCAATTTCAAAAGCTGGTCAGTCTGACATCATGTTGCCTGAGCTCATTACTATTCATGAACTTTTCCAGATGCGCTGGATAAAGGATCCTGATAGCCAGGCTCTCATTGGCTAGCTGATAGCCAATGCTCTCATTGGCTAGCTGATAGCCAATGATAGAACTTCAGACAATACCCCAAAGTAATGAAATACATGTGACAGGGCACCTTTAAAGGACAGGTTTGCATGTTTTCAAGTCCATCTTCAGACGTCTGCAGTCAGATTTAGAGAAATCAAGTGGAAAACTTCTAAAGTCAGTCTGATGAATTCAATGTGGATTGTTTGTATTTTTACAAAATTTAGAAGTTTTAGCTTGGCTGTGGTGGAGAAACAGCAATGTACAAGAATGGCATTTTGTACTAAAAAGACTGTAACTTTGGAAGAAGTGCAGTTGAATTTATCTAACTTTGTGAAAGCCTTATCGCTCTGTTGTGAAAAAAGGGGAGCTGAGCCAGAAGGCAACATTCTCAATCTACCAGTCAGTTTTTGTTCCTACCCTCACCTATGGTCATAAAGGCTGGGCCATGACCGAAAGAACGAGATCCAGGGTAAAAGTGGCCAAAATGGGTTTCCTCAGGAGGGGGGCTGGCGTCTCCCTTAGAGATCGGGTGAGAAGCACAGTCATCTGAGAGGAGCTCGGAGTAGAGCCGTTGCTCCTTCGCATTGAAAGGAGCCAGTTGAGGTGGTTCAGGCATCTGGTAAGGATGCCTCCTGGGCGTCTCCCTAGGGAGGTGTTCCAGGCACGTCCAGCTGGGAGGAGGCCTGGGGGAAGACCCAGGACTAGGTAGAGGGATTACATCTCCAACCTGGCCTGGGAACACCTCAGAGCTGGTTAATGAGGCTTGGGAAAGGGAAGTTTGGGGTGCCCTACTGGAGCTGCTGCCCCCGCGACCCAATACGAGATAAGCGGACGAAGATGGATGGATGTTGAAGCCTCATATGAGCTTCAGATAAATTTTGCATAGGCCTACATGTAGCCACATTATTGAATATTCATTGTAAGTGAACTTGGAATTTGTTTAGTCAAAATGTCTGCTGTGAAAAATTAGATACAAAGCAAGAATAAGGATAGAAGATAGAATGCTTTAAATTCACACAGTGAAAAAGGTTTGAACAACTGTAAAAAGGGTATGTTTAACATATAGTGTGTATATCTGAATGTTTCAGAGAAAACACTTCTAAGTGAGTTTTCTTTTTACACGCGCACACACACGCACGCATGCACACACACACACACACACACACACACACACACACACACACACACACACACACACACACACACAACACACACACACTCACACTCAATTTACACCACTGCAGCTGAGATGTTTTGGCACTTGCAACACGGGGTTCAATATTTTTTGTTTTTATTTATTTTTTGTTTTAGCCCACGTAATGTATCGATCATTCAAATAAGTGTTCCAAAATCCCAAACTGACATTTTTTTGTATTATTTGTAATATTATTTGGGCAAAAGAACACAGTTTATGTCCATCTTCCACACAGTTTGCAATGATAAAGTCTGCGGCGTGATCAAGTGAGCTGCGTGTGTGACATCTGCTGCAGCGCTGATTATGAAATGCCAGGTGGATTGTCTGTGACTTGTCTTCTGAATATCTAGGCAACCCGTATAAAACCAGTATTTTACATAACTCAATTATACAAACTAATGAAATGTGCTAAAGTAAACAACTGAATGATTCCTAAACCAGTCTATTAAACGCAAATCCATTCTGTGGCAGATTTGTATGCGGCTGCTAACAGATATAATCACTCGAAGTTAACCAAAATATTTACATAAAAAATATAATATAGGGCAGGCATAATTCTCTTTTTAACACATGCAAGTTTAACTAAATGAAAGAAAACGACCCACAGAAATGTACATGTGCACTGCAAAAAGACAGGGCCCATCCCTAACCCTGACACACACACACACACACACACACACACACACACACACACACACACACACACACACACACATGTGCACGCACAGAGTAAATTAGCACAGAGACTATTAGACTCCCACTGGAGTTTCATTATCACCCACACAGATCTTAATTAAACTATGAACAAGAACCTGCAGGTTGGAAATGTGTGTCTATGTGTGTGTGTGTGTGTGTGTGTGTCTGCATTCTCCTGCAGTTCTTCTGTGTTGTGACATGTTTTGTTGTTATTGTTGGTGTTTGTGAGGCTGTGTGTGTGTGTGTGTGTGTGGGTGTGTGTGTGTGTGTGTGTGTGTGGAGCCAGTGAAATGTTTGTTTGTATCAAAGATCCCCTGAGACAAAAGGAGAGAGAAAATGAAAATAATTGTGCTTTAATAACACATACCATAGCAGAGGAGAACTGAGGATGTGTTTGATCACAGTGTTTTTAATACTTCTTTCCAAGTAAGAATATCAAGACGTGTTGATATTTATTAAAGTTTTTAAAACTAAACATGTTTCTGGCTGGCCTACTTGTGGTGTGTCTGTGCAGGCTGAAAGGCTAAATGTTTTTACCATTGCTTTTCCTCCTAACAAGGGTTTTAGGGGTGTAAACAAGGCCCGAGGCTACAGCATATGCTCTGACTCCTCTTTTTTTTAATGAAAAGAAAGATTCCTTTTATGACACCCATGCCATTGATTTCTACCAAAGCCTGAGGATCACACACACACACACACACACACTGAGCTCACTACTTTACTGCCACAAAGTGGCCATTTGTGTGTGTTAGCTGCAGGCCAAACAGTGTGTGAGTGATTAACAGCAATAGCTGGTGATGCAGTAAAAGGTTCATTAATTAATCAGATGATCTTGTGGTTGCCATGGTGAATAGTTCTGACGTGCAGTCTGGTCTCATCTCCACACAGCACACTGAGCACGGCTCCCTTTGGTTCATGCCATCTTGTTTTTAAAGTTTCTTCTCACGTGCTTAGGGTTGAGTCAAGTGTAAAATTCAGTTCCCTTGTACTTTCTTTAACTTGAATTTAGTTTAAGTTAGGTGTAGTTAGACTTTCATTTTAGTAGCTACATCCATTTTGGGGGGGGGGGGGGGGGTTATTTGAACTTTTGTTCATTTGAATTAAATTCAGAGTTGTATTTCTAGCTTTGTATTGTTTAGTTTGCTCCCGTCATAATTACAAAGACCACTAGAGGGCACCACCACTATAATAAGTTTTTTTTTTTTTTTTTTAATTCAAAATACAAATATACAAACAAACAAGGCAGTAGAAAAATCAAACCAATTTCAAAAAACAACAACATTTGCCTCGGGTCGAACAAGTCACAACATAAAAGCATATACATATCAAATTAAAATTCAGAGGAACCACTATGATAAGTCTTAATTGTTGCTTGAATGATAAATGTGGGACACATGTCTTGTAACACGACAATATATACATCAGGTTGAGATGAGTTTGAGATGAATTCTATTTTGCCATACAGTATGTGTAATTATAGACAGTATGGCTCTATTTGGTAAAATTGCATATATATAGGCCAAACCTCCACACTTGGGCCCCTGCTCTACCAACTGAGCTACACCCTAAAATATAATATTTGCATTATTTTCTCAATGTGTAATAATTTGAATAATTTAATCAATGTGTGTCTTAAGTTTGTTAGGGTGAGTTTGTATTAACAAATACTTCTCAACTGGTCATTTTATCGTAAATTCTTTCTTTTCCAGAAAATATATTATATATCAATGTCACAGTAAACAATTACATATTCCTGATTACTGAGGTATATTTTAGTGACATTTAGGTTTCATCCTGACGTGGCTTGTCTAGTTTAAGTATAGCGTTCGAATCCAACCTGTGGCCCTTTGCTGGGTGTCATCCCCCCATCTCTCTCCCCCTTTCATGTCTATCCACTGTCACTACAATAAAGGAAAAAGCCCCCAAAAAATAAACTTTAAAAAAAAAGTATAGCGTGACTTATTCTGTTTACTCGTTTTAATTATTTTTTAACTGTTACTGACTCCACTTTGTTCTAAAAGCCACAGGAAGTGGAGGAAGGGATGCTGAGCAGCAGCAGTCTCCACAGCCGCTGTAAATCATTTTCATTGTTCACTTTTTTAGAGTGGAGCTGCTGGTCATCCTCTGCTTAAAGGTGTTTTGTGGAATTCCCTATCATCTAATTCCTGCTGCTTCCTGGCTCACAATCTTTTAAGAGTTGGCAGTCCGTCTGTCTGTCCGTAACTTCCTGAAAGCACAGAGGTCCTCTCTGCTCTGTTAAACGTTGATGTGCTTTTTTTTGTCTTTCTTAATTTACTGTAAGTCAAGCGTTAAGAGCAAATTGACCGCAGGCTCCTAAATGATGTGAAGATGTGCAGTGTCTGTGTCTGCGAAACGGCATTCATGATGGATTGCTGCACAGAAAGGTTGTTAGATTTCCTTTGCGGATGTTTTTCAGGCTGAGGGCTTTGGAAGAACACTGGTACATGGGAGGATGAGTGGCTGAGTGACTACTTACAGTCCATTAGTTATAGAGAAAATGATGGTGCTATCAGGTAAAAAAAACTGTAAATGTGACATTTTAAGAAGATAGGAAAATATGTGTCTTTTGGCAGTCAGTCAGTCTGCCATTTTCGACTGACATAGAATAAATAATAATACCTTTGGTGATCCTGAGATATTGTTTAATGCCACAATGATGCATTGGTGGTTTTTAGACCCTTTTAGGGGGGCTCAAGCCCCCCTAAATTTCATCTTAGCCCCTCTAAAAAGAAAAGTGACAGAGGACAAACAATTACAGGTTGAAAGAGCTTGTCCAACTGGGTTTATACGTTCAGTTTAAAGCTGCAAAACCTCTACATGTTACCATTGTTATTGTCAGCATGTTAGGGCATTGGGCATTAGCATTTAGCTCAACCTAACATTGTACATATAGGTAGGTCACAGCCTGACTAGTCTTAATTTGCCAGACCTTCCTCCACAGCGCCGCACAGGAGGGTCTGTCTAGTCCACACAGCTTCACTAGATGCTCTGGTTTATTAGCATTTCTTCACCTTCGTCTCAGGGAAATAGTCACAGGCCTTTTAGTCCAAATGATTAATTAATGAACCATCAACTGTTAGAAACAATTTATCAAAAGGAAAAAGAGCACCATGTAGGTAAATCTCTCCCTGAAGATCAAACTAAACTAAAATCACCAAATGAGAGCCACAATAAACACCAAAATCAGCAGTATGGCGGCTATATTTTATGTTGTTTATTAGTTTGAAATTAATCTAATAACAGTCACATTTTACTTACCAGTTACAGACAGATCATTGGTTTTGGTTAAAACATGCAGTGACAGGCAAGTAGCAGCACAGCTGAGCAGGGACCCAAAAACAAAACCTAGGTTGTACTTTATTTTCCATCTTGTGTACATTAAATGGCCCTAAAAGTTCCCAGAAACATAAAGTTAAACCTATTTCTGACTAAAAAAAAGAGAAAAGCTGTCCTATATCAGATACATCACATAGATGTGTCCCTGTTGTTTCTCCTAGTTTAGGAAATGATGCTTCTGCAGCTGTGGAAGTGGCCTAATAAATATTTAAAATGCATCAATAACGCAGAAACACAGAAAGGCTAATGATGCTACAGTAACACACAGCTGACTCGGGCCATTCAGAGTGTGTGTTTGTGGTTTTGTTTAACTGTATTTGTGGGGTCCAAAAACCAGGAGTCCAGTATATTTGTGGGGTCAAAAATGCTGGACCCACATCTTTAAAGGGCTGTTTGAGGGTTAAGACTTGGTTTTAGGATTAGGATTAGAATTAGGTTATGGTTAGGGTGACGGCATGGGTTAAGGTTAGGCATTTAGTTTTGATGGTTAAGGTTAGGGTAAGGGGCTACGGAATGTATTATGTCAATGACGGGTCCCCACAAAGATAGTGCCACGCACTAGTGAGTGTCAGTGTGAGTGTGTGCATGCGTGTGTGTGAGTACAGAGGAGGAGAGCGAAGATGCCGTGCTCGACTCATCTCCTTGATGTGTGTTCAAAAAGGAGATCGAGCAACAATAGGAACAAAGTGACTTTTCATCTGTCACTCTGCCTGTGTGCGGATACCTGGCTGTTATTTTTTCCTCTTTAATAATGTTCAAACACACTGTAGTGCAGAAATGAGATGTTTGCAAGTTTTTTTTCCACTGCCTGTAACTCAGACAAAGAAAGCAAGAACAGAAACAGCCATTTGACTTGTCTGCACAACAATTTCTGCAAAACTAGAGCTCTAAAGGAGCAAATACATCATGCATGAGAGATTTTTTATATGAATACATCTTCTCAACTATGTCTTATTCTCACTGTCATACAATCAATTTAATCATCCTTTTTTTCTACACAACGCACGTTTCATTTCCTGTTTTGGCAGCACTTGGAAGACAAAATTTCTGCTTTCCTGTGCTGCCAATAAAGCAGCATACAGAGAAATTAAACTGTTCAAGTATGTGTTATGAGGCTTATGAGGCTTATTGAGGATCAGTAACAGTTCAGTGCTGTGTGTGGCCAATTAGCATGAAATGACCATTAGCAACAGAATAGTCCGGATCAACAAAAGTACATTTCCAGGATATTTGTCTGAAATCATGTCCCTCAGCCTCTGCTCTCTGTGTGTTGCCATTCTCAAACTCTGTTCTCTTCAGAGAAACACAACAAACTTTGAGCTAGCAAGCTACATGCAAAATATGGATTGCTGCGGACGATATATACCCTGGTAAGAGCAAAAAACTTTTAAAAGTCCCATGACATGGTGCTCTTTGGACCATTGTGGTCCCCTAATACCACGTTTTTCCCAAAATACAGCCTTGGTGCAGAGTTACAGCCACTAGAGCCAGTCCCACATGGGTTATGGGTGAGCCAATTCTCTGGGCGGGCAAAGCAGAGATAGAGGAGGTAACCTAGCCCCTTTTGACCTCATAAGGGGCAAGATTCCAGATCGGCCCATCTGAAATTTCATTTTCTCAAAGGCAGAGCAGGATACTTCTTTTACTTATACTACTTCTTTTGACATTTTTAGAGAAAATTTGCGCACTTATCAGAGAACTGTTAAAGCTGAAAAGAACAAGTATCTCTCTGATTTTATTTCAAATAATTGCCACAAACCTCATGTTCTTTTTAAAACAATTAACTCGGTTCTTAATACGCCCCAATCCGTCTACCATGTAGAATCCTCTGAGGCTTGTGAAAAAATTCTCCATTTTTTTGTGGATAAGGTTGCCTCAATTAGAGCAAGCATCTCACTTCCTGCTTTTGACCCCTCCATCTCCATAGAGTGTCCAGCTGTTTTCAGTCGATCTGAGTCTGTGTCCATCTCTACTCTCAAAAATATAGTTACACATTTGAAACCCTCAGTTTGTCCCACTGATATTGTCCCGCCTCGCCTTTTTAAAGAGGTGTGGGACACTATTGGACCTAGCATCCAAGAAATTATGAACAGCAGCCTTACTTCAGGTTCTGTACCATCCTTTTTTAAATAAGCAGTGGTGCAGCCACTCCTCAAAAAAACAAATTTGGACATATCTACACTTTCAAACTATCGCTCTATCTCTAAACTCCCTTTTGTCTCGAAGATTTTAGAGAAGGCAGTTCTTTTACAGTTGCAGTCGTTTTTAGGTGTTCTTGAGGTGTTCCAATCTGGTTTTAAGACATTTCATAGCACTGAATCTGGACTTTTAAGAGTTTTCAACGATCTTTTAATCTCAACTGATTCTGGAGATTATGTAATTCTTATTCTTTTAGATCTTGCAGCAGCATATGACACAGTTGACCACAGCATCCTTATTTCTCGCCTCGAGCATGGCGTGGGGATTAGGGGCACTGCCTTAGAGTGGTTTAGGTCATACTTGTCAGACAGAGATTTTAGAGTCATTTTTGGTGGCTCTATTTCACCTTCTGTGTCCCTCACATGTGGAGTTCCACAGGGTTCAATCCTCGGGCCAATTCTTTTTTCACTGTATCTGCTTCCCCTTGGATGTATCTTAAAAAGACACAACATCAGCTTCCATCTTTATGCAGATGATTCACAAATCTACCTGCCCATCAAAAGAAATGATGGTAGTTCTTTAGCAAGATTAGTTGACTGTTTTAATGATATTAAAGCCTGGATGGCCTTACATTTTTTAAACTTTTACGAGAGTAAAACTGAGGTTATGTTTTTTAGACCCAGTGGCACCTCTGATGTCTCACAAATAGACCTGGGCATTTTTCTACCCTATGTTAAGTCTGTTGTAACAAACCTGGGAGTAAAAATGGATTGTGATTTTAAAATGGAGAAGCATATTAATTCTGTTGTGAAAATAAGTTTCTTTTAATTTAGGCTTCTTACCAAGCTTAAGGCCTTTTTATCCTTCAAAGACTTTGAGAGGGTTACACATGCTTTTGTTACAACACGCCTTGACTATTGTAATGCTCTGTATGTAGGTGTTAGCCAGGCCTCCCTCTCTCGACTACAGCTGGTTCAAAATGCTGCTGCTCGCGAGATCCTATCACCCCTGTCCTTGCCTCTCTTCACTGGCTCCCAGTTACTTTTAGGATTGATTTTAAGATTTTATTGTTTGTTTTTAAAGCCCTCCATGGACTAGCTCCAGTCTACACAACTAATCTGTTGAAGCCACATGCTCCTTCAAGATCTTTGAGGTCTGCAAACCAGTCTCTTCTTGTTGCCCCTAGAACACGGCTGAATAGTAGAGGGGATCGGGCTTTCTCAGCCGCAGCCCCGAGACTTTGGAATGAGCTGCCTCTACATGTCAAACTGGCCCCCAGCCTTCCGGTTTTTAAATCGCGACTTAAAACACATTTTTATTCCCTGGCTTTTAATCCAGCATGAGAACTGTATGTTGTATTTGTCTGGTGTTGTACGCTTTCTATTTATTGTTCCATGTCTATGTACAGCACTTTGGTCAACCTGGTTGTTTTTAAATGTGCTTTAGAAATAAAGTTTGATTGATTGATATTGTGTCAACAGTTAACTTCATTTAATAATTTGTGTGGCTTTAGTTATTTGCAGGATGCAAATCTTCCAATAAAACAAGTTCCTTTCTGAGACTATTTTGCAGAGCCACCGTCCAGAGCTTAGTACCACCCAAGATGATCGTGATTGGCCAGAAGCATTTTTGTAATATAGCCAGAACTTATTCAACAGCGCTGTGGAGGTCTGGCAATGCGAGACTAGCCACAGACACGATGACAAGGAGCCTCCATAAAGAGAGCTTCACGTTGGCTCATTGAGACCCAACTGATTACATAAGCGACTGAGAATCAACCTCCTTCCTCATTCAGACATCCCTGTACCTCAAACTGTGATATCCCAACACAATACACACACACACACACACACACACACAGGAGTACAGTATAGACCATGGGAGACGCCTGGATGTGTGTGTTTATTTTTGGTCAGACGGTGGGATCCCGTGGCTGTAAGACGAATTTGGAATGGCACATGTTCCAGTATTTTAATATATCGGTTACAGTGTTAGGGTCAGCCAGTCTGTCTGTCTGTCTGCCTGTCTGTTTGTCTATCTAACTGTCTGCCCACCAAAGAGACAAAGCGGTGGGGTGTGTGGGGGTCTCTTCCTCGTGAGTGCAAAAAATAAACACACACACACAAACACAAACACACACACACACACACATGCCAAAAGTAGCTATGATGTGAAAATTTACAGCAATTGAGTAAAGGTTTGATGTTTGTTTCCCATTTTAACACATAATGAAGTGATACAATTGTATCCATCCAACAAACTTTGTAAATTGTAAAAAACACAAATCCCCCACTTGCTCATCTCAACCAGATGTCATACCTTCAGGCCACTAACCTATTTGACGCCATCCAGTGGAAAACTTTTAAGCAGAAATGGACGTGGCCTATATTATGTGATTCAGCTTGATTCAAAGAACAAGTGAATGTAGGTTTTCTAATGTGTGATGTGTAATGTGGGAGTTAAGAGAAAAAAAATGTAAAACACCACAGAGTGGTCCACATGTGTATTTTTTGGTAGGTGAGGTCCATGACCCATTGTACATCTACCCTGTAAATTTAAAGTTGCTCACATTAGTATAAGTGGTGAATTCAAATCTGGGTCCCATAGGCCATGTCCATTTGGACCAATCAGTACCTTACTGTAGGGGTGGGCCCCAGGAGTGGCCCAAGATGGTACCCACCAAATTTAGTAAAAAACAGGTGATCTGTTCATGAGATGTAAACATTTTGTACTTGTAGCTCCCCCTAGTGGCAATTTTATATGTAAATAGTGTGTGTGTGTGTGTGTGTGTGTGTGTGTGGGGGGGGGGATGGAGATATGGCAAAGTTGGTGTTTTCATAGTTAGCTACACAAATGAGTTTGTGTGTAATCTGCACAACTTTTATCATATTACATTCTTTTCATAACTTTTTGTCAGGTTTGTCTGGAGATGCTATGTGTCAAGTTTCGT
Source organism: Etheostoma spectabile (assembly GCF_008692095.1). Taxonomy (NCBI): domain Eukaryota; kingdom Metazoa; phylum Chordata; class Actinopteri; order Perciformes; family Percidae; genus Etheostoma; species Etheostoma spectabile. The sequence continues at coordinate 22,082,934 of NC_045740.1, read as the reverse complement.
GCATAAAAGTCTTAACGAAAATGGGCGTGGCCTATATCACGAGATACAGTTGGATCCAGGGAACGCGGGATATATAGTTTTTGAATGTGTGATGTACAGTTGGGGGGTTATAGGGCAAAACACTGTTTTTTTCTGCTATAGCGCCACCTAGTGGTGGAAGTAGGCAATTGTTGCACCTGAGGTCTTTGCAGAATTTTGAACTGACCCTGAAAATGGCACCCTTCCAACATGTCTATATTGTTTCTGTTATAGTGTGTATATATTGTTTGTTTTGTGGTTTGTTTTGTTGTGTATGAGTAAGCACATTGTGAGAAATGTATAATCCAAAGCAAAATTCCTCGCATGTGTCCTCATACCTGGCAAATAAAGCTGATTCTGATTCTGGTTCTGCTGTACGGTTTAGGCTGTAGCGGGAGTTTTAGGCGGAGAAGAAAAAGGGAAAAAAATAATGGAGGAAAATAATAGGGTTCCACAGCCCTGCTGTGTGAACTGCGCAGTTTAGTTACGGGGGTTCACCGCCCCCCCTCAGGCTTGGACCCGTAACTACAGCTGGCCATCTTGCTGTTGGACTAGTAACACTAAGTAACATAAGCTGGGTTGCTATATCTTGTGTTGTTACACTTGCTTGATGTTTGGCTGTGTTAGCAAAGCAACTCGCTAGTTTTTGATTATAAGTAATGTAATCAAAACAAATGCATGATGCACAGCTGTCTATATTTACAACAGAGGTGTAGCCTACAGGTAAATTGTATTCTGAAACTGTAGGGGCGCTAAATGACAAATAAAGTTCACATAATGTTGCTTCAAAGTCATGTGATCGGCACAACAGAGATGGGGTCTTAAGGCATAGCTCCTAGCCCAATTTGGCCAAATAGTTGTGTGGTTCCAAATCCCATATTCTATCACTAATGCTTGATAGAGTCATTTAAAGCAGAATGGCAAACAAGAACAAACACGGCGATATGGATGCCTTTGCAGAGGCATTACTAGAGAAACAGAAACGCTCCCTCGAACCACGTTTTTCCAACAGGTTGGAATTGGCAACAACTAGAAGGTAACTGCTATCCATGCCCAGCTAGCATCTCTAACGGCAAGCATTGAATCTATCAGATGGGATGTGGACGATCTAAAAACTAAAAGATGCAACATCTGCATTGTCGGGCTGAAAGAAGGGCTAAAAGGTGCTAAGACTATTCAATATCTCTTGTCGTCCCCTGCCTAAGTGGCTCCCAAAATTGGCAGGTGTTTAGATCGAGATTATGACAGCCCACCAAATTTAGAGTGATGGCCCAAAGAACTACACCACTACTAATTGCACTTTGATATTCAATGTCCTTCACTACACTATCAGGCTGCAGAAATCTCTGCCCATGGTCGGGGCAGAAAGATTTGCTTTTACCCGGTCTACAGCAACTTCACAGTCAACCACAGATTCGGCATGAGTCGAGGGTCTGGATTTTTTCCTGCTTTACCCAGCAACACTGAAGGTCACAGATGGCTCCCGGTACTTTCAACTCCACTAAGGATGCTGAACATAATGCGAACCAGGCTGCTTCCCGTCTTCCTGTTACCGCAGAGACGGCCAACGCCTCGGACTCTAGAAGAAGCTCAGGATTAAAACAACTGGACTCTTGGTTTGTCTGAATCTTTTATGTTGTCCTAGTTTTATTACATTGTTATCTGATATTTTTTAGAAAACCCCTCTCAGTCTCTTCCTCATCTTCAATCACTATGCAATGAGTATGGAAGCTTATCAGGCTTTACAATTAACTGGTCAAAGTCTGCACCACTTCATTTAAATGGTCTCCCCATGTCTATTCCCCATGTCTATTCAAGCCCGTATTGCTGTGGTTAAAATTAACGTGTTACCCAAGTTTTGTGAGCTCTATGCTACCTCTTTCCCCTACTTCTGGTTAATGTCATACATTACAATCAGCAGTATCTAAATTTATCTGGAAAGGAAACCATCCGTGACTTAAGATGTCTACTCTACAGAGAAGGAAAAAGAATTGTGGCCTCTCAGTTCTCAACTTTGTTTTGTTTTTCTTTGTGTTAAGGCCCCTCCTCACTTGGTTTAGCCCAGATGTGTCAGTTTGCTGGCGTACCTTAGAAAGTGCTATGACAGAGCCATGACATTCTTTTTGCCACTGTTTCTAACAAACAGTGGCAGCTATGCTTTGGCCCCATTATCTCTCATCTTATCAAAACTTGGAGAATAACTGAAACATTTTGGCATATAGCTTATAACTGGCACACCTTTTCTCCATTATTCAATAATGCAGCTCTCCTGAATGGTGGGAGGCCTATAACAGCCCCACAAAGGGAAAAGAGTTAATTGTCTAAAAGACATTTTTGGAAAGGTTGGCTTGTTACCCTTCTCTAACTTACAAAATGTATTCAATCTACCACAATCCTCTTTTTTTCTTTTACTTTCAATTAAGATCATCACTCAAGGTATACGGTGTCCCCTGGCAGAGGTCTTTGCCCATCCATCCTATCCAAAAGTTATTTACTATGCAGCCAAAAACCTGTGGTATGGTCTTGAGGCTTCATCAGTTCTTGGTGATATCTGGTTATGTGATTGCACAGGCCTGAGAATCGATCTTGACTGGCATGATGTAAGATTCCAGAAGTATCACGCAATCCAGACCATCAGCAGATTCACTACAATTCCATTAATAGAATATATTTTACCCCTGTAAAAAAGAATAAAAGCTCAAAGTATACATCTTCACATGATGTTGCTCTCCTGTTGGTTAGTTATGGAAAAATATTGCATCCAAAATATCTGCCCTGATTAATGATTTGTTACTGTTAATGTTTTGATTCTGAATGATCTTTCAGCCCTTTAGCTCTCTGAAACTTAAATGTGCTATTTTTTTTTTTTTTACAGTGCCAAGAGAATGATTGCAACCCGTTCGAAACCACCTCATGACTTATCTATTCATACATGGACCCTTTCCTTTTTGGATGTCATAGACATGGAGCTCTCCACGGCTCGTATAAATGCCAGGAAAGACTTTGGACGCTAGGCTCCGCGTTGCAGAATATATTGAAATCCAATTTTGTAGACGTGTGCTTTAGCGTTCTTGCTTCTATCTGTGCGTGTGTTTGGTCCCTGTCACTGCCAAATGTGAGGAGAGTGCAGATTTTAGTTGCACACGCTCAGATGTAAACGGCTTACGGCATAACGCGTCCTATCCGTTGAGAGCTGAGTCAAACCGGCTCTGGTCAAGTGCAGATGTTGGTCGCGCACGCTCAGAATGAAACGGTTTACGACATAACTGTCATACTGAAATTTGTGAAATCCATGAAATACTAAACTTTTCTCATTATAAACAATAACAGAAGAGGAGAATCATTTCAAAAACGTTTTAGCTATCTAGCTATGGTTGTTTGGTTGCTAGCGTTAGCTCAAAACGCCATTCAACTGACAGCCTTTGTTGTGTTCGATTGCTAGCTTGTAGCAAAGCTAGCAGTCATTTCAAAAACGTTTTAGCCATCTATGGTTGAGTGACTGCTAACGTTAGCTCAAAACAACTGACAGCCTTTGTTGTGTTTGATGCTAACTTGTAGCCAGCAGTGAACCAACTTGGTTAAGTAGATCCATTTTTACTGTGTTGACATTACAGAAGTCTCTTTTTAGCATCTTATGTGCTACTTGTGGCAAAGTGACGCATGCACTAGGGGTGGGCGGATCGATCTAAATATCGATAGTATCGATGCCAACGCTGGTATTGATATTTGATCGATACAACTGTAATTGAATCGATATTTTAATTTAGATATCTCTCCTCTACGTTCACTATACTTTGCTTGTGTCTTCCACCTTCCTGAGCAAACGCCGCTTTCACATCTTGGCCCACATTGCTCCTCCTCCCCCTCCTGCTCCTCTGCTGTGATTCGTTGTTGTGTCGTCACGTGACTCACTGACACAACGCGCAGAGGAGCAGCGACTCGCTGTATTCATTCTACAGTGCCTAATAACTTTTGTGCACTTCAATACATTAATAAAAATATATTGCCTAAAGAATTGATCATTCATTCACCTCAGAAATAATGAAATGCTCTCCCCTACACAAAAGTATTTTTTTAAGTAAAAAGTATCGTATTGGTATCGGTATCGGCAATACGGACCCTATATGTATTTGGTATCGGATCGATACCAAATTTTGCAGTATCGCCCACCACTAGCAATCAAAATTGCTCAAATCTGCACTCTCCTCACATTGGGCAGTGATGGTCCCTTTTGTCTTATGCCAGTCTCCCTGACAATGCCTCCTGTTTGTTTGTGTGTTTGTGTGTGTCTGTTTCTGTTTGTCTTGTTTGTGAGCTGCAGACATTGTTCTTGCTGTTGTGTTTTTATTGTGTCACTCTTTCCTTCTTGTACTTCCTCTCTTTGTTTTGGTGTAGAAACATTTGGTCGCAGGGAGTGATTTTGGAGGAGGTGCACTGTGCATTTTTCAGTATGTGTAGTATGCTTTTCTGTATATTGTCAACTGGACCCATGTTTTGCACTTAATGCAAACAAAAATAAAAATAAAAATATATATCACAAAAAAATGTTGCTTTAAATCCTTCTTAAACCAGCTGGATGAAAAACCATTCAGTCTGCATGAAAAAAAGATTTCTGAAGTTGCGACTTTATTTTCTAACCACGGTAGTCAGAAATGACATATCTCATTGTTGTTGTTATCAAACACAATCAAACTATTAACACATTTTTGTTAAAATATATAAAATACTATAAATAAATCTATAACTTTGTACACTATTATAACTGATTATAACAGTTTATTACTGAATAACTGAATTAAGAGAAAGAGGCAACTTGGTAAACAGGTTAAAAATCTCTTTTTTATAGTGCAGAGGAGATCATTTAATTTAATTAAAATTTAATTAATCTAGATTTTGAAAATAGTGATAATAGTGAAAACACTATGAACTAACAAGCACTTACCATCAATTTAAAATATTGTTTCTTTATTGTATGTTATATTGTGGTTTGTGATTTATAACCCATTTCTTTCCTTCCTGTCGACTTCCTTGCAGAGCTCGCTCTGGACCAGTAGAGGGCGACACAGTAGCACCCCATAAGGAGCCTCGTGGTTTTACAGGCTGCCACCCTATGCTGCCACCTTCTTCTGTTACTGAGGGGATTCATCTGAGAAGCCATGGTAGTTACCATAGTAACCAGAGACTTTGAGACCCTGAAAAAAAATACTGTCAGCATTTTTTTTTATGGTTACTGTCAGTTCAGTGTGAGTGGTCAAAAGGATCCTGTAATACTGCAGTGTGGACAGTGTGTGTGTGTGTGTGTGTGTGTGGCGTGCGTGTGTGTGTGTGAGTCAGACAAACCATACTGAACATGCTCATTTTTGTAAACAAAGCTAAACTGCTTGTCTCAGAATTCAAAGCTGGCTGGTATCCTAGCAACAGACAGACTGGGGCTAGAGCACTATAAATATCCTTTTTGTGTGTGTGTGTGTGTGTGTGTGTGTGTGGTGTGTCTGTGTTTGTGTGTGTGTGTGTGTGTGTGTGTGTCTGTGCATGTGTGTCTGTGCGTGCGCGTGTGTGTGTTTCAAAAATAAGAGATGAAAAATGGATGACTGAAAATAACATAAGATCAGGAGGCAGTGACTGGATCCTCAGTTTGTGTTACTGTATCATCAATCAACACATGCCTGTCCTGCATTTAGCAGCAGAATGGGCATGTTGGTGCAGTGCCCTCTTCTTACCACAAGGTGGGTCACCTGTTCCACTTCAGAGAGAGAGAAAGAGAAAGAGAGAGAGTGAGAGAGACAGTAAGTGTGTGTGAGAGAGAGAGAGATAGAGAGAGAAAGACGGACAGAGAATGAGAGAAGGGCAGTCAGCAGAGAGCAACAAAGTTGGCTTGATTCATTGCGAGGGACAGTCCTTTTTATGTTCCTGTGCTTGGGATGGATAAATGAGAGGGACAGTCTATCTAACATCCACATCACAACCTCACGATACCTTCTTCATCTGCATGTATTTCTACAGTGTTGCATTTCAGTTCATTACAAGAAAACATCCTGAAATGCAACAGAAAGACACATATCTTTATTAGTACAAAACAGCCATTACTCTTGTAACTGTTGTTACAGAAACTAGGCCGTTGTAATGGATATTTCCCACCTTCCGTAATGGGTTACGGAATGGGTTACTTATGGAGGTGGAAGGCCATTCTGATAGATATTTCCCACCTGACAGAATGAGCTACCCAACTTTACACTACATTATAGAGGAGGTAGGCCATTCTGGGAATTTCCCACCTGACAGAATGAGCTACCATAGTTTTAACTACATTTATAGAAGAGGTAGGACATTCTATTAGATATTTCCCAAATGACAGAATGAGCTACCCTACTTAGAAATACATTTATAGAGGAAGTATGCCATTCTGATAGATACAGCCCAGCTGACAAGATCAGTTAGCCTACTTTAAAATATACTGTATATAATATTGATAGAGTATGTATAGCATTCGGATACATATCCACCTGATAGAATGAGCTACCCTACATTAAACCTACTTTATAGAGAAAAATAGCCATTCTGATACTACTTTAAACTAAAATTTTAGAGAAAGCAGGCTATTCTGATTTGTTACCTGACATAACAAGCTACCCTACTTAAAACCACATTCATAGAGGATGTATATTCTGATGTATGTAAAATAGCAATTCGTGTTATCCAAATTCGCACCTACTGTTGCAGCCAATGAGCAGCCGACGGGAGCCCACCTCCTGCTGGCTGCAGGAGGACTCAATTGGCATGAACAGTTTTTAATGTTCTATCAGATATCGGGACAGTTAGGGCAGGATTTGGGACTCGGGACAACTACTTTTTTGGGATGTCTGGTCACCCTAATACAAGTATAAGTAAATCTACACAGTATGTGTCAAATAAATAAATAGTAAAAGTAAAAATAAAAAGAGCAGTACAGCAGAGTAAGTACAGTGGCATGTAGAGCCAGAGGTGTAATGGGGAGAGAGTCAGGGTGGGTTCCGGGCCTTGTTGATGAGGCTAGTGGCGGAGGAGAAAAAACTGACGTGTGGTTGCAGATCAGACAGGGAGCGCATACAGGGAGCAGATCAGACAGGGAGCACATACAGGGAGCAGATCAGACAGGAAGCAGATCAGACAGGGGGCACATACAGGGAGCAGATCAGACAGGAAGCAGATCAGACAGAGAACAGATACAAGGAGCAGATCAGACAGGGAGCACATACAGGGAGCAGATCAGACAGGAAGCAGATCAGACAGAGAACAGATACAGGGAGCCAATCAGACAGGGAGCACATACAGGGAGCAGATCAGACAGGAAGCAGATCAGACAGAGAACAGATACAGGGAGCCAATCAGACAGGGAGCACATACAGGGAGCAGATCAGACAGGAAGCAGATCAGACAAAGAACAGATACAGGGAGCAGATCAGACAGGGAGCACATACAGGGAGCAGATCAGATAGTGGAGAAGCATTGGACAGAAAATGCCGAAGAGTTAGTGCAGCTTCACAGTTGAACTGCAAAAAAAACTTTCCACGTATCGTCCCGGTCGGGACAAGTGGGAGGCGGAGTACACCGTGTGCAAAGCTAGCACACACGTTTCAGTGTCTAATGAAGGGGCTGAGATCTCAGAGCTCACATGGACACCAAAAACACTTATCTTATTACATTGAAATGGTTTTCAGAGATATTTAGTTGAAGCTGGATTTTAAAGCTGACACAGAATAGGTCATATTTAGAACACCTTTTCATATTCATTTGTTTAAAAAAAGCACTTATTTTGTTACAATTTTTTATTTTATTACGTAACATATTTTTATACTATTGAGGCATGATAAAGCATGTACATTAATCTCTGAGAAGCCTGTCTGAATTTGTGTTTTGAGGCCAGGCCAAATGTCTTCTTTTTTGGAAATCAAAATATGGTCAACCTAGTTTGTGTTATGTCGTGTGTTGTGAATATGAAAATGAACTGCTACCTCCTCTGTCAGCTCTAGCCACTGAAAAGAAGTGAGCGGAGAAATTAGGCCAATTACAAAAGCTGGTCAGTCTGACGTCATGCTGCCTGATCTCATTACTATTCATGAACTTGCCTAGTTGCACTTGGTAAAGGATGCTAATAGCCAGGCTCTCATTGGCTAGCTGTTAGCAAATCAGAGTCAAGCAGCTTAGCTCATTGAATATTAATGAGAACTGGCACAATTCAAGCTGAGTCTTCCTGCAGGTTTTCTGTGCCACGCTAGAATGGCTTGAGACAAGGTAACCAAGGCATTTTTTTTCCCACAAAAAAGGGACTGGGTTACAATACTTATGGAAGGCCAATTTGATAGATATTTCCCACCTGAAACAATAACAAAAAATTTTGTCACATACTGTATACAGCAAACCTCTCCTCACTATCCGCTAGCTGCCTGTCCCCTGAACACGCTGTAAAAAAAAAAAACTTCACCAGGAAACATAAACAGCGTTCCAGCCAATAACCGACAAGAAGGATTTGGGGGTGGGGGTTGGAGGGTGCGCCAAAGGGAGGGGGAGGGGCGAGCTAGCCTCCGTTTTGAAAAAAATCAGCTACGCTACTTTAAAATACATTCACAGAGAAAGTTGGCCAGTACAATGGATATTCCATACATGCCAGAATGGGTTAAAATGCTTATGGAGGAGGAAGGCCACTCTGATAGAGATTTCCAACCTGACAGAATGAGCAATAATAATAATTATAATAATATCATTAATGTATCCTTTATTAAGCCCACAAAGGGAAACTACAATTTACAATCTGTTGTTATTACACACATTACACACAGGCCTGAATTACACACACATGCTCAGTACCTATAGTAACCCTACTTTGAACTAAATTGATAAAGTAAGCATGGCATTCTGTTAGATCTCTTCGGTCAGAATGAGCTACCCTAGAGAAAGTAGGCTATTCTGATAGACATTTGCTACCTGACAGAATGAGCTACCCTATTTTAAAATACATGTATAGAGGATGTACACCATTCTGATAGATAGTTCACAATTGACAGAAGAAGATACATTAATTTAAAATACACTTTTAGAGAAAGTAGGCCATAATAGCAGCTTGACCTACCTTACCTTAAACTCAATCTAAGAGGAGATATTCCATTCTGAGATATTTTCCATATGACAGAATGAGCTACCCTACTCTAAACCTCCTTTATAGAGGAAGTAGGCCATTCTGATAGATATTCTTCTCTTGTCAGAATGACCTACACTACTCTAAACTATTTTTTTAAGTGAAAGTATGCCATTTTGATGGATATTTCCCACCTGCAGGATTGGGTTCCCATTCTTATGGGGAAGATGGTAGCTCATTCTGATAGATATTTCCCACCTGACAGAAGCAGCTACCCTACATTAAACAACATTTATAAAGGATTTATGCCATTTTGATAATTTCCCACCTGACAGAAGGAGCTACCATACATTAAACTACAGTTATAGAGGAGGTAGGCCATTCTGAAACACAAAAATCCATACATTTGCCTCTAAGAACCCAAATCACCAACAGATCCATTTTAACTATATCTTTAGGACCTAACCTCACTCCCAGGAAAAGCTTTCTTATGAAACGCTTAACTTCTCCAATCTGTAATCTCTGTTCAGATGGTTGTATAGGTTCATACATGCATATGTACTGGGAATGTAGGGAGGTGAAGCTTTTTTGGGGGGAGGTATGTGCCACTTTATCTAATGTTATGGAGGTTATTGTACCATGTTCTCCTGCTGTGCTGCTCTTGAATGACACTTTCTCACTAAAGATGACATGTTGGAAAAAACGTATGCTCCTAACAGGCCTCACTGCGGCCAAGAAATTGTTAGCTCCACGCTGGAAACCTCCACATGCAATTACTAATCCTCATTGGATTAACACTTATATAGACGTAATTGAGATGGAGCTATCAGTGGCAAGAATGCCCGGAGCCGGACCCGATACTATCTTAGCGTGGCATTCAATGGTTGATAAGGTTAAGAATGTGCTGTAACTTAATATCTGTATGTACATTGTTGGTTTTGAGGTATGTTTATGGCCGGTAAAATCTGTTAGAGATCCAGGGTATGATGGATTGGGGGGGGGGGGTCGCAATGTTTTTTTTTGTTTTGTTTTTTTTCTTTGTTGTTGTTGTATTTTCTTTTCAAATGTGTATTTAGTTTGTTTTTTGATGGTGATTTGCCGACGGTGCAGTCGGATGGATATATGACTGATTGATGATTGGAAAATAAAAAAAAGAGAAAAAATTGTTCACAAAAAAAAAAATTCATACATAATCCATACATGGTATGAACATGACTGCATAGTCATTATTAAGGACATAACAACGGTAAAACGTTTTTTTTTCTTGAAAAAAATACATTTTGAAATATTGGATTTCATGACTTCAAAAATCAACTTGTGTAGACTTCACCGGAAAACAGGAAATAAACAGAGGATTGATGGATTAACACAACGTTTATGCCTTTCTGTCATACCTACGGCAGTCAGAGTCACTGTGTTCCCTCAGAAGGAACCACTGCACATGGGTAGGCATGTTTGGAAGCTAAAAACCCATCTACAACTTGCCCTGTTTAGGCCTGTTGGGTGCTACCTCTAGCAGGAGGATAACACGGTGTAGGCAGCACCGATTGGTTTCGTTTTCTCTCTACTGACAGCACCCCAAATTTACAAACAACAGAGCATATATATATATATATATATATATATATATATATATATAGCAATGATGAATAGAAACAAGATGCCAACAGTACCCGGGATGCTAAAGTGAAGAAAATGCCAACGAACACAAGCCTCAGGGGCTGGACATTATCTGGGTGCTACCAGAATGCCCTGTAACCTTGTAATTAATTACATCACAACAACACAATATGTAATAAAATGTCAAAATGTAATACATTGTCACTTCATTATATGATAACACCCACATTATGTAATAATCTGCAACATTTTGTATTAAAACCCCTGAACGCAATATTTTGTTGTTGATAAATGTGATTCTTGCAAAAGGCTGGGTGTAATAACCAATCAAAATTGATGTCTTTTTACGTATTTATTACTTTGACATGTTAAGTTGATGAGCTCTAGCATAAAGAAAAGTAATGACAGAACTTGTAAATTATGTGGGCTTAATTTATCAAATAAAGAACCTGTCAAAAAAGGTATTTAGATGCACTCATACTTGTTTGAGTTTTTGTTGCGTTTTTGACACTTTGTCACGTGACCTGAGAATCTGAGAAGGAAATCATTAGAAAGAAAAGAAACGAGTTGGTTCACAAAATGGCAACTGCTGCTTCATTTTGTATAGCCTTTTAAATATAAGAATCTTCATATTAAGAAGCTTCAAATACTTAAAAAGAAAATGACATGCAGTGATTTTGTTTGTTTCTTCGTTTGGAATGTAGGTTGGAGCCTACTGAGTTACATTGTGATGTGTTCAATTGTTCAGTAAAAATGAATAAATGAATAAAGTAATGTTTTAAAGCATTTAATTAAAAAAAAAGTGCAATCCCTGCATTTTGTAAGAACTGCCCCATTATGTAATAGTTGATCACAAAATGCAGAGAAATGTATTACATAGTGTGTTGTTATTACCTAATGAGTTGTTATTTCATGATACATTGTTACATGGCCAGACAACGCCACACTCACACTGCTGCACCACGCCCTAAACACACACACACACACACACACACACACACACACACACACCAAAACAGCGCAATAAGGCTAACACAAATAGGAATTCGGAAGACCCTTAGCAATACTAACAATAGGTAATAATAACAAGTAGGAAAGCATTCTAACATTTTATCATTAGCATTACACACAAAGTACAGCTGACGCTAATGGGAATGACATTAGTTTTGCATGTATTTGGCATGGATATATTCCTTGTATAAGAACTTGATACTCACTTGAATAAAAATTGCTTGTATTGCTTGCATAAGCCAAAAATGTTTACTAGCTCCTGGGTTTGCCTCTGCACGTATGCACATTAGTGTTTCCCTCGCCGGACCCACCCACGTGTTTCTGGTCGGCCTTCACATTGGAATGACGTCACGGAAATAAAAATTGCTTTGCTAGGCTCTAGAAATGTTTTGAAAATATAAAGGAGTCCAGTCGACAATTTTACAGATTTCTCTTTTAAAATATCTCAATGGGAAAATGCTAAATACACTCTATACTGTGGCCAATGGCCACCGGGACTATTTGGCAGCAAGGCTGGGTGGCCGCGTTGTATCCAGCTCTCTTAAAGGCACCATCACACATGCACGAATGCAAAGTTCACCAAAAATTGAACTGCACTTGAATTTGCTTTGCAACCAGAAAGGAAAGTTTTATTCCCCTATTACAACATATGGAATGCACGTAGACCAGAGGAGGATAATCCACGATGTACATTTTGAGCTTGTGTGACTGTGCCCTAATACATGAACCATGTTTATAAAGTGTTGGACAATTAAAACTTTGACCTGATGATGTTACTGAATGAAGTAAAAGGAATCACCAAGGTTATTAAAGTTCATCTTGTGAAGAACATTAGAACAATTTAACTCAAAGCCCAAAATGTCAACCTTATGGTGAAAAAGTTTGGGGTTCACCAAAGTCATTAGGATACATTGTTTGGGGACTATGAGCGTCTCGACCAAATGTATCGGCAATCCATCCAACGGCTCTTTCAGTCTGAACCAAAGAGGTGGGCCAACAAACGCCTCCAGCACGGGTACACATCTGCCTAGTTGCACGTGAGCGCGGATAATTGATTGAAAAGCTGCTTCTAGTGTTGTTGCAGCCTCTCCAATCAATCAGCCATAGAAATGGCTGGTGAGTAAAATGTTACGATGAGAATGACGGCCAATTTAACATGCAGTCACATAGGCTGAAGATTAGTCAAGCCTCCTGGGCTTATTTAGGATCACTATATTGCAGATGGTATGAAAAACTGTGACGGTGACTTTTAATATAGGTATTAAAAATATAAAAGTAATTCATCACTGTGAAGAAAAAAGTCCAGTTCCCATTCAGGATGAATGGGAACTGAGATGGCTGAGATGTCCAGTAACAATGGGCTTGTCGTCCGGGCAACTATACTGGATTACTGTGGTCCCCCTCTGTGACTGCAGTGACATCTAATTGATATTAAAATGATCTAATAGAATATAATTGAATTAAGATACCCATTCTTGGACGTATTGTCATTAAGAGTCCATAGAACAAAGTGCTCACTGACATAGTGTCTGTGGTTAAAATGAAAAGGAGTGATGCCTGATGACTGAGGCATATACCGGGCAACCAATGTCAATGGATTTTGAATTACACCAATAACTGTTTTCTGAACAAGCGCGGCTTCATCTATGGTTTTGTTTAGAGGGGGGGGGGGAGTATTAGAGTAGACAAATACTAGAGTATTTGTCGGTTCCAATGGCCAATTTCGAGACAATAGAAAAACTAAAGTACAACAGCATTGCGGTCAACAGAAAAGGAAAAATAATTTCTGGTCATATATCTCAAGACACACTTTACTTTAAGTCCGAAGATTTCACAAATATCTGCTCTGAACTGCTCTACATATGCATGTAGGTATGGTCTATTTTGCATGGTGAAATGAACGTGTTTCCTCAAAGGTAAAAACACAGACACGTTGAAAGGGAATGACTCAGAGCCGAGAAGAGGTTTTTTTTGTAGTCATGAAAACAGTGGCTTTTTAATGTAAACACTACATTCGATTGGTTTTTCCAGCACGGACATCCCACATGAAATAACACCCATTCACTAAAGAGGAGTAGAGAGGGGGGGCAGGGGGGAGAGAAAGAGAGAGAGAAAGAAAAAGCTGCACAGTAAAAGAATTCACTGGGTCAAGAACAGAACAAAGAGGAAAAGAAAAACAATGAAGGTAACAGGAACAAAATGCCAAAGAAACAGGTATATTGTGTCATTTATACACAGTTGTTTTCTCTTTTTAAAACTAGAAATCAAGAAGGCAAGAAAGAGAGGCCAATATAGATAGATGGATGAGGGCTAACATAGATTAGGTAGGGACAGATAACAAATTTCCAAATCTACTTATTGTGTGTGTTTTTGTGTGTGTATGTGTGTGTGTGTGTGAGATGTGAGAACTGTGCTTTTCATTGTAGACCTGGAACGTGTGTCAAACTGAAAAGAGACAGAAGAAGAAAGGAGCATGACTTTGTACAGCGTTGATGTGTGAACATGCGGTGTCCCTAACTAGCGGACACAGCTAGAAACGTGCTCTCCCCAAAAAAAGTGGTTCGTTTTTTTTTTCTTCCTGAAATAATAAAAAATAGATATTGTTATAATATTATATTGAATCGTTCTGAGTCAGGCTAAAGTGAGGACACGGTTCCGATGCAGGGAAACAGGCAAAACGGTAAAAAGGACAGGGGGGGGGGGGGGAGTGGGGGGATTGGCGCACAGTTTCAGAGCATTACAACGACGCGGGGGTCAGTCGGAGATCGTCACGGTTCCAAACAAGCTCGCTGTCAAACTGGAACCCTTTGCAAAGCATCTTTATTTAAAAAAAGGGGAGATATAGAGAAAAAAATGTTTCGTAGCTACAAAGCACAAGAGAGATTATCTTTTAAGAATATTACATGATCACAATGATCGTTGCTGTTGTTGGCGTTGTAATGCCCGCGTCCATTGGTTCTTATAATAATAATAATAATAATAATAATAATAATAATAATAATATGTGTAGAGATGTTGTCCTGTTTTGACGTCAGTGTTACTACGAGAATCCCTAAATCTATACTTCTCCTTCCAAGCATCCCACATGACATTTCAACCCTTTGAAACTTTGATTATCACATTTTGTTTTCTTTCATTTGTCCCCGCCCCGTCCAATTCAGGACCATCTCTCTTCTTGGCTCGTTTTTTTTTTTTTTTTTTCTTTTTACGTTTTCCCCCCATCATTTTTATTTATCTTTTGCTGTTTTTATTGAAATGATTTTTATTTCTTTATTATTATCTCAATAGTATCTATGTGAAACACCTTCTTTTTTTTTTTTTAAAGTTTTATGAATTATCTCTTTATACAAAGGCTTGAGTACCTCATGCTATCTGTGTCAGGGGTTTAGGAGGGAGGGAGGGAGGGAAGAGAGAGGGAGGGGGGGGAGAGAAGGGTTGGAAAGAAAGCAGGGGCCCTTTGACCCCGAAATCAGGACGGAAGGGCTCCATGCAAAAAGAAAGAGAGATGGATGGAGGTGAGAGAACTAAAGGTTGTGGTGTGTCAATGAAGAGAGAGAGAGAGAAAAGGGTACATTATGTATAGTACAGGCGATCAATCAATAAATAAATTAATAAATTAATCAACCATTATCAACCCAGGAGTGAGTTCCCCTACATGGAGAATGTTAGTAGGTCTAGAGGTTATAACAGTGAGGAAGGTAGAGTTAGAACATTGTGGACTTGCTTCTAAAAGCGTAGCTATCTACAGTACAGTACCTCTGTTCCATGGCACTGAGCCGACATTTAGCCCATTTCCTATTGGCTCTCAGGCTCGGCCACGACCGGCTGTTGGCGAATGGCCTAAGGCCAAGATTAGGAAACAGGAAGCCTCACTTCATGTCGCTTAAAAAAAAAAAAGATTGCGGGGAAGTAAAATGGTACTTGCTTAAAAACAAAAACAAAAAAGATAATTGAGAACAGACAACTTTAAATGTCTTGGCTAATGTAAACAAAAGACTAATGTTAAAATCAGTGTTCGTCGGTTTCAGCAGGTCTCGAGAGGTTTTCTTTTTAAGGTTTTCGCCGACCTGTCCGGTGTTTTCTAGTGCTTTTGACATTTTCACATATTTCCACAAACGATTGTTATTACATAATCACTAATACGGCAAAAAAAAAAAAAAAAAAAAAAAATACACAAATAAAAGGTGTCAAGGTGAGGCAAAATGTGAATAAAAATCAGTGTACAGACAGATACTCATGTAATAAATATACACACGATCAACAAAAATAAAACAGAAGTCATGTTCATAGGAATAATAATAATAAAAAAAAGAAAATTAAAACAAAGTACAGGTTTTGTTTTTGTTAACGACATAAGACACAGCTGAAAAAGAAAAAGAGAAGGGACGGGGAACGGAGGCTTTCACTGACTTTGTTCAAGAAGTTTTCAAGGCGGCAGGGTTTGTATTTTCTACTAAAACAAATGTGTTTGCTTGGCAGCGGGCCAGGAACATCAGCAAAGTCAAAGTCAGAGCAAGAAAAGAACTTTAACATTATATATATATATATACATATATCTGTATATATATATGTATATATACACATATATATGTATGCCTATTTTTTTTTTATTATCCTTGTTAATAATATGTACCTAGTTGCATTTTTCTTTCTTTTTTCTTTAAATAATCAGCAAAATCGTCATCATCACCATCATCATTTCCACAGCAGTGTCAAAGGAAGAGGAACGAGGTGGGGGGAGAGGAAAGGAGGAGGGGTGAGAGAGAAAAGGGGACATAGGGGGAGGACGTTACGGGGGTGCGTGGGCGTGCTCAGTACAAGCCGCACCCTCGGAGGTTGTTGGCGATGATGATGTCGGTCACGGCGTCAAACACGACCTGGATGTTTCCTGTATCCGTGGCGCAGGTCAAGTGACAGTAGATTTCCTTATTTGGAGAGCGGTTCTTGCTCTCAAACTGTGCTTGGATGTACGCTGCCGCGTCGTCGTAAGTATTGGGTCCTGTACAGAGAAGAGAGAGAGACGGAGAAAATCGTGAAATGATACACTTCTCCAACAATGGCACTGTTAATCTGACACTCCATTGGTATTTTTTGGGAAGCCGGACCTCTGAATGACGAGGTGGTTTAGCCCTAGCCAGGTTAGCCATTGTTAGCAGTTGATACCAACAAGTGCTGTCAGTTAAACGCGTTATTAACGGCGTCAATTTTTGTAAAACTTTGTAGTTTTTTTCCACATGCTGTTGCAACAACTAGTAACGATAGAAAAACTACAACACCACACCGGAACTAGCTAGACCGGAAACAAAACACGCCGCACACACTTGTTTGGGCTTTCGAGCCGCCGAAAGAGTAGTAACGTTACATTTTGAGTGGATGGCGAGCGTGAGACGCCGAAGTGGATGCTTTTTAAAAGTTCAAATGTTCCATTGACAAGACCAAAGTGAATGTTACATGTGAAATTAAACACTACAGTAGGCTATAAGCCAATTTTTTTTTTTCAATAAACCGATTCACATTTCCATGTTGATAAGAGCATTAAAATGAGAAAAAATAAAGGGACATTTAGAATAGATAAAAATGTGCGATTAATTGCAAGTTAACTGTGACATTAATGCAATTAATCGCAATTAAATATTTGAATGATTCAAGCAACAACAACGCATTACGCTGGTTTTTGTGCATTCAAACAGCATAACATGTCCACAGATAGAAGCTGCACAGGACTGTGTGTAAAACTGATTTAATGAGACACAAAGTGTAATCCCCGGGAAAACGGGTCTTGTTTTAAAATGAAAAATGTAGTAGCCAAGTTTTTCTATAACTTCACGGAACTAGGTCACGTTCTGCGACACATGGGTAACTTGGAGTGTATTCATATTATTGATTGATACACTAATTACAATTTATGAACTCTGTTAGAACACACTACACACAGGCCTGAAAGACACACACACGTTCAAAACAAAGGGATGATGGAGATGGAGTAAGGGGGTTGCGACTACTGGACAGGCGCCCCAAGCGTTTGTGGGTAACTGGAGAGGTGCCTTGCTTAAAGGCACCTCTTCAGTTACCAGTCCAGACTCAGCCCCTCCGGTTCCAAACCCAACTCCCCCCTGACTGAGGTACTACCAACCAAGACAAGCACAAGAAAGCAGGTTAATGAGTGAACTTTAGATGCTGGTAGGCATATTTTGTAACCTTTGGACAGAGCCAGGCTAGCTGTTTCCTCATGCTTCCAGACTTTATGCTAAGCTAGGCTAACCGGCTGCTGGCTCCAGCTCCATACCGTATGTAACGTACAGGCATTAGAGTGGTATCCATCTTCTAATCAAACAGTAAAGTGAAGATGCGTACTTTCCAAACTGTCAAACTATTCCTAAAGAGACATTTTTCAAGACTTTTATGTAATAGTGGTGAGAGTGTTGCGGGAGTCTGAAGAGGAACAGCCCTGTGAACCTCTTTCCTCACTAATGTGGGCGAAGCTAAAATAGTACAGCTGTGTTTTCTCATTTTAGACCTGCACAAATTGATCAGTCAATCATGTCAATGGTGTGTCGGGCTTCACTGGTTTGCACCTTTTTGTGTTCTCTAGGAAATCAATTTTGTTCCGTTGCTAGATAATTGTTATCAGAGCGGCTCAGCTCTGCACTCAGGAAAACTGACGATTCTTTTCTTTTATTTCTACCTGTGTATTCGGGGAAGCAGATGCTCAGTGCCGACTTCTTAATCTTCTCTGCAAACAGATCCTTCTTGTTGAGGAAGAGGATGATGGAGGTGTCGATGAAGAACTTGTTGTTGCAGATCGAGTCGAACAGCATCAGAGACTCGTGCATGCGATTCTGCGGATGAGACAAGAAAAAGTGGGGGACGAAAGAAATGGATGGCAAAGATGGAAATTAAAATAAAAGAAGAATGTGATCAGAGATTAAAGGAACAGGTAAACGAAAGATAAGAGGATTAAACAAAGAGGACAAATAAGAGGAGAAGAAAGATGAAAGAGTAGACAAAGTGGGAAAAGACAGTGGGTAAAAATGGATGGATGACGATAAAGACAGAATAGGAAAGAAGGAAAAAGTGAAAGTTACCATGTATCTGATGAAAGAATATCATATATTACCTGCTCACTTTTACACACAGACAGAAAAATAATAACGCCCCCCCCCCTCTTTTTTCAATTATAACTTTAGTAAAAGAAAGAGGGGAGATGCAGATGTCGACACACACACACACACACACACACACACACACACACACACACACACACAACATTACAACATTTACAATTGCAGTTTAGGAAAACACAGGAAGTGAGAAGTGAGAGATCCTCAGTATTTCCATTTAAATATTCTGCAAATACACACATACAGGACAGACACAACAAAACTAGGTCCAGAAAATACACACACATATAAAGGTACTCATGTGGTGCTTTATTGTCATTTCTTTAATGTATAAATACAACCTTTAATAAATTATCACAGCAGTAGGGGAGATACAGCAGATATATTTTACAGTGCTCAGTAAAAAACCACATGCAAGCAAGCACGCACGCACGCACGCATGCACACACACAACAACAACAGGTGTTTGAGCGCATAATGAGCACAAGGACTTTTACCAGCTCATACACTGACTTCTTAATTCTACACAAGTTCATTACAGTCATATGCCCTGCGGCTGTCTGAATCCTCTCTAAGTCCTGGCTCTGAAGAGGCTTAAGTGCTCATTTTATTGAGTGGGAACTGAACATATTTTAAGATGACCCAAAGCACATACAGACGTCTCTACTTTTAAATTAGAAGGATAAATAAAGCAAGTAGACACCAAAGGAGCTCATTTACATCTCACATGGGATCTAAATTCGGTTAAAATGATTGGCTGCCATTGTGGGATTTCAGAAATTGTTTATGTTTCCAAAGCGTTGAATGGCGCTAAGATTTCTTTTGTGCCACCACCTGCTGCCCAGATGCATCAGGACCTTTATTACCTGAATGAACCACTGATTGTATTATTCACCTCAGACCACTCCACAATTACCCACAATTACCGACAAATACCTTCTTCACTGCAGCCTATGGGAGCCAATTATTTTTTCTCTGGGACTGAAGCAGGACATAAACTACATTAGCCACTATCCCCTCGGCATCGGCCGCTGACGTTATTTCTTACTGATTGTAGTACGGACAGATAGCACAACCAAAAAAAACATAGCACAACCCACACATGTACATGCCCGCACACACACACACACACACACCACACACACACACACACACACACACACACAGAGTGATCCGCTAATAGTTCCTCTCTGAGGGAAGTGTCAATCCTGTCTTCACCTTATAAACCGTTAATAGCTTTAGAGCTAATAGAGAGAGAGAGCGAGAGAGAGAGAGAGAGAGAGAGAGAGAGAGAGAGAGAGAGAGAGAGAGAGAGAGAGAGAGAAGAGAAGAGAGAGAGAGAGAGGGAAACTGTTTGAAAAGAAGCTAGGCACTTTTCAACATCTGTCTATCACCATCTATCACGCGTTAGTCTCCAACAGCCAGGCCTATCTCCACAGTGCTGTGTCAGCGCTGGTGTTCTGGCCACAGCGCCAGAGACACAGACACAACCGTCTTGGGCAGCGCTCAGCCTGGAATGCAGCATATGACGTAGTGGGAAAGTGCCGAAGAGGAAACAACAAGCTGCAGTCTAAAGAGAGAGCAGAGTTATTTAGCTTGTCCGTACCAACTCATCAAATACTGATGCTTGGTCAGTGGCTCCGGGTGTCAGATACTGACGCAAACATCACCCTTTAGCGTCTGTATGGGACGCACAGGGCGTAGCGGGAGATCAGCCGCGGCGCTGGATTAAGAGGGACATTGGTAGCGAGTAGTATGAAAGACCTTAAATCTGTGGAAGTAGGTTTAGGGTGGAGGATGGGTTGAACTTTCACCCTGGAGAGAGCAACTGTTCTTGTTCTGCGTGTCACTAAAACGTTTATTAACACCCCCCACACGATCTTTGCCTGACCCTACGTGGTTTTACCATGCACGTGGACCCAGAGTGTCTACAGTGACGCCAAGAGTCCCGACCAAGTACAATGAAAAAATAACCCCCAAGGGGAAGTTTTTGACGCAACATTAAGAAAACACACACAAATTGACCACAACACGCAGCAATACAAAAACACAAGCAAATAAACCACAGCACGCAACAATATGTGATATTCAAACAAACAATCCAACTGTTAAAATTGAAAAATAACACAGATTGAAACGCCAATGGTAGAGGCACTTGTGCATCAGTTAAAAGTGTCCCCTGGAAACACTTCCACTGTGGGTTTTTTGCTTGTGTTTTCTTATTGGTGCATGCTGTGGTTTATTTGCATGTGTTTTCTTATTGATACGTGTTATGGCCTCTCAGGGCCACCGTAATCATCAATGAAATTAGAGTTCAGTTTAACAAGGATGAAGTGCAGTCCTTGATCAAACATCTCTCCTATATTCCCCTCCAATCTGCTTTCACACTTTTATATTGTGGTTACTTTAAATTGCACAGTGGGTACTTTTTTTTCAATTTCCTAAATATCCTGTACACTGGTATGCTATGGACGCATTTAAAAGGGATACATTTTACAGAAAAAAACTATTTGCTCCAATGTAAACTCACTGTGAGCGAGTCCACTGGGGCGGAGTAAAAACATGCAAATATTTTGTCTTTGACACAAACATCATGTTTCAGGTGTCTGCAAGGTTATTTTAATATTGTATAAAATTAAGGTTCACCACACAATACTACAGTATTTATCAAAGAACACTGTGTGTGATTTAAATATGCAAAAACACAGTTACAGTCACAGTTACATCTAATATTCCACTGAAGAATCTGTACAGCAGCAACATTCAGTAGATACATCCTGGTTTGTGCACTGCCTGGGATTAACACAGTAATGAAAGAAGACAAGGCTCGAACAGTATGCTGCCACTGCCCTCCTCAGGGCAAGTTCAAATGTAGGCATGTCCAGCTGAAAGTGAATTGGGGTTTTCTAACACACACACACACACACAGCATCAACAGCCTTAGGCCGATCCAATAGGAGTGTTTCATATATTAGCGCTACTAGCAGTGGCAGAAAATACTGCCAACAGCAGCGTTCTCATATATAAACACAATGGTTGACAGCATCAAACGTTAAAATTTCTATGAATGTGTTGCACTTTCTGGTTGGTTTAGGTCCAAAATTACTTTTAAGTTCAGAAAAAGATTGTAGTTTAGGTTAAAACTTGTAACTTTACTTTACTTCTGGTTACCCATGTGACGCAGACACGTTTTCCTGGGTGAAAGTCCTGTGTTTGTTTGACCCATCCCCTTACCCTGACCTATCTCCTTGCAGATTATGGCGCTCTTATACTTTGTCGATTACCTGTTTTGGTTCTGTCTTACTATGAGGGCGCCACCATGGCAAAATAATTGCGGCTTGAACAAACAAGTTATGGGGGCTTTTTTGGGGGGTAGCATAGACAGTTCTAAACAGTTGGCACAGATGTAGTAGGGAGAGACAATGATGTCATCCCCTCATTAAAACAAACAAACATGTAGCTTTAAGCAGGGGGTGAAGACGTTTGAGTGTGGAGGAGAGATTAGAATGAAGCAAATGCCCTGCTCATGAATAAATAAGAAAGTTCTCTACCTCTGTTTGCCTTGGAGCACTCACACCGGTAAAGCTGTAAACACACTCAGCTCGGTCAATTCAACAAAGTCCCACCGACAAACAAAGTTCATATTCCATATGCTGCTGTAAACTGTTGCTTATAAAGAGAAAAGGGAGAACCTGATGATATTGTCCTGGTATTATATGCATCTCTTTAATGTCACAGCTTAAATTCTGTTCCCACACATCACTTCTCATTTCAACTAAGCTGTGCACTACATTAAACCTCAACCCTACAGCTGAACTACATGGAACTTGCTCAGCAGAAAGCAAAACATCGGGGCTGAAACAATAGTGACAGGGTTGACATCCTAGTTTTAGAGGACTA
The DNA here is from genome assembly GCF_008692095.1 of Etheostoma spectabile. Classification (NCBI taxonomy): domain Eukaryota; kingdom Metazoa; phylum Chordata; class Actinopteri; order Perciformes; family Percidae; genus Etheostoma; species Etheostoma spectabile. Next base: position 22,060,152 of record NC_045740.1, on the reverse strand, counting down.
TATGCACCCACCAGCACACAATCTTTCAAAGCTCACTTCTGGCTTATTAAGGCAGAGAGGTGGACGATAGGGATATTACACGATGCAGATTTACAAAATGAATGCGGCTCCAGGGCCCTATAAAATCAAGGCTGCCTTGGAAGCATAGTCTGGAAATTGTCTGAGTCAGTGCACTACATGTACCTCTTATAGCTCTTCATTTAAAGGGATTTTATAATGGATCTATGAATGCTGCAACACGAGAGCCTGAATGATCAATCCAAAAATACAACCGGAGGTGACAGCCACAAGGATGAAAAAGAATTGCTGAAGAAATGGCAACTTCCTTGCTTTAAATTCAAATATACATTTAAGGCAAAGGGAAAACAAGAAATTATACCGCTAACCTCTTCTAACTTTGATCAAAAGACACATATGTTAGAAATATACAAATTCAATTACAAACATTTCTTCACTTTTCAAGGCCAAAACACTACTATTATTAACGTTATTCCTTTGTAACATGGAAACACACATTCAGTTCTGCTGTATGAACTCTTGCTGAGTAGTATTTCAAAAAATGATAAGCAACCATTGCGCCATGACTGACGCTGCATAGTTTTTAACAAGTCATAACTCCAACATGTCTATGCTTAAGTCAAAAGGTTTGTTAATTAGGTTTTCAAAATTATTTTTTTCTTTTCTTGTTAAAGCCTAAATGTTTTTTGATTGGAGCATCTTAAAATTATTTTAATGATACAACTATTTGAAAAAATGTGATAATTCTAGTAAAAATTGGCACAATCAATCATTATGGCTATAGTCTCGCATTGCTGGAGCTATCTCCACAGCGCTGCAGAGTAAGGTCTGGCTACAGATACACACACATTCTGGAATAGGAGAAAAACAGATCTGGGTTGTCTGCGTTTCTTTAAACCAATCACAATCGTCTTGGCCTTCGGTCGCAGCGACGGTGGCTCTGCAAAATAGTCTCGGCAAGGAACTCGTTTTGGTGGAACGTTTGCACCCCGCAAAGAAAAAGCCGCATTCCACCAAATTAAGTGAACTGTTCACGCAAAACAGTAATGTGAGCTATTTAAATCAGCTGGATACATGGTTAGACCTAATTTGCTCTTACCAGTGTATCGCCGTGTGCACTTTGTCCACTGCAATTCCCAATCTGTCCCAAAACGTCCCAGTTAGACAGTATATCCAGTAAACATATTCTTTGTAAATCTTTTCCATCATTCCCCCAAAAGAACCAAGCAGTTTTTTCAAAACTTGCCATTTTCAACGTGTAGATTGCTATCTTGACGTTTGTTGTTGTTTCCCGTAGTGAAGGGCTTTTGAGAACGGCAACACATTTACACATAAGAGCTTTAAATTGGATGAATTAGGAAATCTGAACTAGTGAACTTAAGTGCCATCAATTCAAAACGCAGTAAAAAAATAAGAGAAATGCGGTCATGTTTAAGAAATGGGATTAACTTTGGCCTCATTGTATTTTATATTTGGAGCAGTCCACAGGTTTTGTAGAGCGAGGCTTTGCTGTATTGACGCTGACGTGAGACTGTTTGGGCTCTGTATGTTTCTCTTCGGCCAGTGGAGGACAAGACCAGATGAACGAACACTGTGTTATTAATAGGCCCTATTAGTTCAATATTTATGTTAAGCAGGGCATCATGCTGTTGATACAGAACTACAGAAAAGGCAACATCAAACCAATGAAGACGATTTCATAACTAGGTATATTATTATGAGTAAACAAAATACATATGGCCATGATAAAATACAGAAAATGCTATCGCTTGAAATGATTTAATAAATAATTGAAACCTAAATTATCATAAAATGTTACTTCATTATTCTTATTTCTCTTTTTTTTTTAAAGTATACTATTATTTCACTGACATGTTTTTCATGATAGTGTCACTGTTTCTTTTCCCCTGTCTGTAGCTATGAAATAAAAATAAAAAAAAACGCTATTGTCAAAGGAATATAATAATGAGTTAAATCTGACTTTATCTAATCATTTCACAATAATTGCTTCATCTTTTTCTCAGTATTCATGCATATGATGATTTAGTTCATAATGTCCTACTGATTAAATACGGATTCTTTTGGAGCTCCACAGAGAACAGCTTAGCGCAGCAAAACAGCCAGACACAACGCAGCGCAGCGCATACATCCGAGCAGGGCTGTCATCAGGAAAACTAAATAAAACGAATAACACAACACAAGCAAAATAATGAAGAAGGTGCGCACGTAAGCTATTTTGCACAAAGTATATACAAACGCGTTTTTTTTGCTGATGACTTAGCATTTACTTTGAATGTCTTCTTAGTAGGTGGGACTTGTCAACAGTTTAATATCTCATGCACATAATAAAGTCTGAAAAACATCTTTCCCACGTAAACTGAGTCAGCTGAACTTGACCCTGATAAAGACTAGTTAAACACCTTATTTATCAGTTTCACAATAGCCCTTTGTGTGACTAAGGCATAGGTCTAAGGCAAATGAGTGACAATTCAAATTTAAATTCTAATCTAGTCAAGTGTAGTTCTTTGAATAAGGCACTACTGCTATGATTTCTGCAGCACACCAGCAAAAGAAATTTTGAGTTTTGGTACAATTAAATGGCCAAAGTAAGGCTGGATGATAAATCGTTTTTAGCCATTAACTCAGATGTGTAGTTAACGTTGACTTGTTTAAATGGAAATCGTTTTTTCCTCATCCTCTGTTGATGCTCCCCTCTGGGCTCGGAACTACGCCGAATGGGCTTAGCCCTCCTCCCGCTCATTTGCCATTAAATACACAACAACATGGCAGCAACAAGGTCTTACATTAATTATTTTCTTAAATAGTTGTTAGTTAAAACTTATTTTGAACAATTTCTTTGTCATCTGCAGATTGATTTTAAGTGGGGGCGGGGGAATTTCGCCCAGCCCTAGCACAAAGTCACTGGAATTTTCCATTGGTTGTTCTTTAGGAGGAAGTAAAAAAGGAAAACACATTAAAACAACTTTCAACAAACCAACCAACCAGCCATTCAAACAATCAATGAATTAGTTGAGAGTCAAGTTGAACCAAGAGACAACGGTAAAGCAGAATGATGACATCACAAACACAGCCCATACCCCATATTTGCCTGGCTATCATTTGATGACTTCACTGATATGGGCCACATATGCTATGTGGTACAAACTGGTACCATATAGGTAAACACGGGTCAAACATTGGCTAACATTTAAGAGAATCATCAGTACAGGCCACACCCCCGCAGGTTATTTGCTATGATGACATCGGTGACAGCATCAAAGACAAACTGGATGTTGTTGGTGTCTGTAGCGCAGGTCACATGGGCGTAGACGTCTTTGCTGGGTGACTTGTTCTTGCTCTCGTACTGACCCTTAATGTAGTCTATTCCCTCCAGGTAAGTGTCTGGACCTAAGGAGAGGGGCACACAGAGAGACAGAACGAGAGAGAGATATATGACATATATTGGGAGTCAGGTGAAGGCTTGAAAGCTGTTGTCATCTGGACCTTTATATAATTTCCCATATCAGCACTTTTCTGAGATTTCATGAAAACATAACCTTTGACTTTCCAGCTCAGCACACATTCTGCTGAGGTGTGCGGAGGGGCAGTGCTTACTGCTAGCCAAGCTTTAACAAATATGATACATGAACAACTTTTTCATAGATAAAGGTAAGATCATTTTTGCCTGACAAATGAAATGTGTTGGAAAATGTTATGTTGTGGTATTTGTTGACAAAGTCTGCCCGTTTCTGAATATTGCCATTGTACCACAGACTTTATACCACAACAGTACAAGACTGTGACAGATATGAGGTCCTAGAGCCAAAAGGATAGAACCATTATTCATACTGTATCCTGATTCCTTTTACAGCAGTGCCAACTCTACTGTATGCCCTTTTAGTTCCACTCCGTTCTTAACTGTGAGAGTTAGTTCTGCTTGTAATGCAAGCATTTGGCATGCGGTGGATTTAATCAAGAGCTTTAATTTGCTATAACGCCTATGGAGTGAGTTTAATCTCACTGACTGGAGTCATTTCTGCTCAAAGTTTTACTAACATTTCCTTGGCTCTCTGCCATTGGCAGAACTGTGGTGTGTCTGTCTGCTTCAGTGGCAACTTCATCAGAATAGGCAACAAGACTGGCCATGTAAAAGGATGAAGAGAAGAGGGGAGGAAGCAGGTTTGGAATCCTAATTCTCTCGTTCCCACAGTCTTGCTGTTTTGGTCTCCCTCCCTCTTGCTTTCCCATAGTCTTGCTTTGTCTATTCCTTTCTCATTTTCTCACACTCTCTTGCTCTCTCTCGCCTTATCTCTCTTTTTCTCTTGTATGTAAGACACTCAAGCTCCTGTCCTTTGCACTCCTGATAACACACCTGATTTTTTCAATGCGTTTTTCTGTTGCCTTCAATCTTCTATTTCCTATTCAGTCTTTTTGTACTCCTCTCAATTCATCCTTTTTCATACAACCTTGTATGCAGTGTAACTTTCATCAGACCATAGCACTTTTTAATATAATGATGCCGCCAAATTCATATTATTTTTCCCCATAGCATTTTTTTTTTTTTTTTTTACACAACGCTGAAAAGAAACGTTTTTATTTAAATACGCAGAGAACTGTTCCAAAGATCAAGGCTGGGGTTGAGCCAAGATGCTGTAAAGTTAATATGTGCAGAGTGATTGATAGAGTCAGTTTATGTTTTTTCTTTCAATGTAGGACCGGACTGTATATGAATTGATTTGATTAATTTCAGATTAGTGTTTCTGCACCATGTGTCAACTGCTAAAAACCCAAGGCATTACAACGTGCGCACAAACGTTACTTTTAGCTACACATGAATGTACATGATAGCTGGCTACATTAGCTGTCTTGGGTCCCTGTTGCTAACACTACCTAACTGCCATCTGTAAGAAGTACAAACAGATTCATTAGTTTGACATGTTGGCTCTATCCGTACTAAAAGTGATTACTAATGTGCATGGCTGTGCTCTTCTCAGTTGAAGCAACTGGTACCGGCACTCCTAAGCCACAAAACTATCGATTGAACCTGTAAATTGTCCCCAGTCTTGTTAATAGAATTGAGGATTTCATTTTTGGCCTGACAACTTACAACTGTCCTTTAAAAAGGGATTCAAAACTAAGACATAAGGTGTTGGAGAATGCGAGGGCTAGAGAAGCATGTATGACTCTATGTAGGGAGTAATTCTACCCACAGACCACTGAGATCAGATCAAAACACTTCCATCTGAAGACTTTTTTGAAGAAAACCTTTGCACATCCAACAATGCTTCTGTGCAGGTGCGTTGGAAAATATCACAGACGTGGAAAAAAGGAAAATCCTGCACCCCGTCACCATCCTGCTGCAGCATCATCATCATCCCACTGGATCTTTGCCAAAAGTATTTCCAAACATGAACACAGCAATTGACAGGAGTCTTGACAAAGGTCCAGAGGGACAGAAACGTTAGTTTTCTTTAATAAGTGGGGATGTTGCAGCAAGAGCAGTGTGCAAGACACGCCAATGTCAGAAAATCTTTTGAAATCAGTGACTCAAGTGAAAGCACAGCGGACAGTACTGACATGTTCACAGATTGAAGAGTTGGGTTTACTGTTATTAACCTAGTCAATGACTTTTTGACCAAAAACTTAGAAGTCCTAAAGTGAGGACTTTTCTGTATTTCCATAATCAGCTAGTCTTTAAATGTTTGTGAATACTGGATGGGGGAAGCGCTACCTCAGCAGCCACAGTGCCTCCTAGTGTCCATAATATTATACAGTATATAGTATGTACTAAAGCAAAAAATATCACTGCCAGGTATGTGGATATATACCAGTGTACTCAGGGAAGCAGACGGACAGTGGTGACTTGATGATCCTGCTTTCAAAGAGGTCCTTCTTGTTCAGGAAGAGGATGATGGAGGTGTCGTTAAACCACTTGTTGTTACAGATGGAATCAAACAGCTTCAGAGACTCGTGCATGCGGTTCTGTAGATGAGAGATGAGCGAGGGTTAAATGGGCTTGAAACACACTCATTTGCATGATCATAGTACACAAATACAGACACACACACTTAATCAACCAGACAAGTATAAAAAAATTTTGTTCAGAAAAGTAGTCAAATCGAGAACACGCATACTTCACACACACACACACACACACACACACACACACACACACACACACACACACACACACACACACACACACACACACACCACACACACACAACACACACCACTGAAACACAAAGAGGAACCGAGTAAATAAAAAGGACAACAGAAGTACTGACGAGTTCCTCTTAAATACGGACACAGCATGTCCCGTTCTGTGTGTGTGTGTGTGTGTGTGTGTGTGTGTGTGTGTGTGTGTGTGTGTATGTGTGTGTAGCAACACATCAGTTATAGGAGTTATTAGTAAGCTGGATGTTACAGCTGAGTTAAACAAAGCCATGCACTTCTAGCGCTTAAGCTGTGAGCCACTGCCTACTCTAACTGGTCTATGTAACCATGATTAAATGAAAGCTCAAAAGCTACCCTGAGGACTTTGTGACCATTAGGGGCACTGCAGAGCCGTGCTTTAAAAAAAAAGGTCTCTGTGATTGAGTGTATTAGGTATTCTGCAGCACGTGCTTGAGGACACAACCCTCTCACGGTGAGCAGAGGTTTATGTAATCTGCAGGAGGCAGCGGCAGTTTGTGGAGGTAATGATTTATAAAGGCTTCAGTGGACCAATGAGGGAGGAGAATAAATGAAAACTGGCTGATGTAAACAAAACGCGTTTAAATTAGCTTTTGCAATTTCTTCTGAGGTAGAAAATTCAACATGTTCCTTAGGCTGAATACACACAATGCATTTTTGGTAATAAAAAAAAAAATCCACAGAATAAATGCTACGTTAAAAACAAGATTTAAGGCATATCTGTCACGGTTAAAGGAGCATCTGAAATGGCAAGAAAAAGCAAGAGAACTAAATACATTAAATATGAAATTCATGTTTGTATTATTTTACACACGGATATTATTTTCCATCATTAGGCACATTACTGATATTTTGGCTTTCTAGATTGAGTTGTTAACGGCTGAGTTGTTACAGCGTTACTTTTTAGTGCTCATGCTAAAAAAACACTATCCTATCCATACTGAATATAAAATTGATTATGAAAACATATGAGACTATTGATTGTTTTTAAGAATGAGATGAGTTGAAAGCAGTTTCTTTCTGGTCCAATCAGATTAGAGCCAACTAGAAATGTGGCATATTACTGTAGATTCAGGCAATGCAGCCTCACGTACAACATACGAGAGAGGGTTTAAATAGTTAGTACAATAATTAGAGAATTAATGAAGTGATCAGACAGACTGACAGAGAGCAATACACCATTTGACAAAGCTGGGCAAAATCACACACACACACACACACACACACACACACACACACACACACACACACACACACACACACCACACACACACACACACACACACACACACACACTTCAATTCCTTGTTTTCACAAACAGAAAGTGGCACTGCTTTCAACTCATGTTAGGTGTATTAACCTATTGAAAGGTTTCATACCTGTCTGTGGGTGGAGCATCTGGGGAAGATCTGACTGCTGATTGGTTAGAGAGGACAGTCGATGGCGAGAGTGAGAGGAGGAGTGGAAGGAGCCAGAGATGCTGCAGGACGGAGCTTAGAGCAGGAACAGAAAATGCAAGGGACCCGCCCACCCACGTCCTACTTCCTTTATGACACCCCCTTTACTTCCAACACACACATACAGTATACACATACACACCCATAGTGCTGAAAAGAAAGTAGTTGTCATTGTACAGCGAGTGTGTGTGTGTGTGTGTGTGTGTGTGTGTTTGTGTGGAAACAAGACAGGGAGAGGCAGAGAAAAACAAAATGCAAGCAGTTCATCAATAGAAAGAAGGGAATTACAAAGCAGCAGAAGTAGTATGTGTTGTACTGCGTGTGTGTGTGTTTCCATACAGCACTTGCATATTTCCATAGATATATAGTGTTCAGTGAAAACCTTCAGCATTCTGTAATTGTCCTATCAAAAGGACAAAACCCCCAAAAACAAAACAGACAACCTTTTACCCGTCACCTCATTAACCAGGCAATACCATACCATATCATACAGGTACTGCATATTACACGGTACCAGCAACACTGTACAAGCAAAAAAAAAGAAGCAAAGTCTTTCATTTAATTAACACAAGTGTTGAATATTTTCTCTTGCTGGCCATAGTGAAAACCTGGTGTTGTCCCTTTTTTGGTGGAGTCAGTCAGCCCCATCTGAAATGTAGCAAACACAGTGTTGCTACTGCTAGCTACATTAGCTAGGAAACTCATCAACTCTTGTTATGTTAATTTCAGCAAAGCATAACAATAATATTAATCAATTTTTCATTGGTTAGTACAACCATTTATTTTATGCAGCTAGTCCAGAGCATTTGAGGGGCGAGAATTTCCGCTCCTTGCTCATAGAAATGTCCGTTCATTCCGCTCAATATGGCTTTGCGCTCAACTCAAATCACTCGCTCGAAAAAAAAGAAGAAGAAAAGAACGAAAGCTGCGTTGTATCTATCAGATGAACGACGCTAGCAAGAAGTCCGCCTGACGACAGGCACTGGCGGCATTGTATGGGGGCGTTCATCTGCATGCACTGCTCTAGCTGCAGCAACATAGACTCATGGTGTGAATGGTCCCGGGGCGAGATTGGAGCAGAAGATAAGGCAACACTCCAACATTTAAAAAATCTGCTTGGTGCTAAATCCAAAATCCTCTTGCTCGCACTCCACACTCGCTCTCGCTTCGCTCCCATGCTCTGTCCGGGTCCAGGTCACATTAACGCAGTTTTCCCTATTTGTAGAAATTATTGTTGTTGGGAAGTAGTGAAAAATGTGCTATGATCCATACTGGCTTTCCATTAAACTTTAAGACTTTGAACAGCATGATCATGAAACCAGTATAACGATTTAAAAGTGTTTTTCAAAAAGTTATTAAATATAACTTTGTGAACCCCTGGGCAGAAATGAGTGAACACCGTGGAAAAGTACCGTCAGGTCATTTGGTTTCATGAAAACAATTTCTTTGTTAAGTGGATACTAAAATATAAATGAAAATGTCACCGTCTATGACTGTTCAATTTCTCTGGTTACACTTCATTACATAATAGCAGTCACACAACTTTAGGAATATCCAGTAACCTCTTTCAGCCTCACATGTCTTAACGTATTAAGAACAACCATTAGGAACACATACTATTGTTACATGCATACGTAGGCTATGGTTCTATGTAAAATCAAGCCTCTGAAGAAGGCTTAATAATAATAATGACAATAATAATGAACAGAGTATGAATTGTATATGGATTATCTTACTTTGTAAGTGTCTGCTATACTAAGAATATAAGATGTAAAAGGAAAAATCCATCATAAGGTACTCTTAACCCCTGTCCAGGATTAGTATTATGGGAAAAGGCTGGCTTTCTAATTAAATTCAGCATATTAGTGATTTTAATAGCGTGCCCAAAGGGATATATGTATTTCTTTATCATTCCCTTATAAGTGAGGAGGGGGTGTCACAGTATATTTCCTGTACAATTGTAGAATGTCTTTACTGCATACTTGTACTTTCTGAATCACATACCATGATTCAGATGTATGTGGTAGCAGAGCTGACAAGAGGGTGTGGGCGCAAGCCAAAAAACATTTGGTAATTTGCCTTGTAATTATAACTCCCACACTAATGTTTGCTTTCAATAATAATTCATCATGTTGAACAGATGTTTAATGCAGTCCTTTGACTTTTGTTTGACTGGTAATTTTATTTTTTGGTTCACCCATTTCGCCACAGATTGCCTTGTATTCGCCTATTTCAACTTGTTTTTCAGCTGTGGACTGTGTTGGTGAAAAGATAATAGGGGTCGCAATTTCATAGTAAAACAATAAATTGACTCTGGGGACATTTCACAGAGTAAAACAGTGCCGTAATTAAAATAATTAAAAATGACTGCTCTATAGTCTGATCAATTGAGGTATTGTCAACAGAAAAACGTGGTATCTTTGTCTCTTTACAATAGATTTCTCCCTGGAAATAGTGAGTTTAGAAGTTATTATTTGTAGCTTAAGGATGACAATTAAGATTTACTATTAATATTGTATATAGCGGAGACATTTTGAGCTGTCAGACACGACAGCAGCTGTACTCAAAATATTACCATGAACTCATATCGCCTACATTTGGACAGATGTCTGCAAGAAAAGAAAACCCTGCACACCAATTATGTCGCCTCCGATATGCAACACATACTAGAAACTGTTTGTGAGTGTTTTATGATATATAGGAAATGTTCTCTCCGCATCTGACGTTCTTCTGCTGCTCCCAGCTCAGAGGGTGGCTTGATGACATCTGCATAAATAGAGCAGCTACTGAGCCCAATTTCCCAGCCTGGAATCCTCAGAGGATATACTTCAGGCTTTGTAAATAGCAGTGAGCACAGTGCATTCAAATCAGCTAATTTGTTTTTTAGGTTGCACATATTGTCTTTACACGGCAAGGTGTGGCCTTTGTGTGAGGAGACACTGAGCTGATCCATTGTAACTGGGTTTAACCATTCCCAGAGCCTTGTTTTAACCAAATATCAGATAAGTCTTTTGTTTAAAGCTTCAGTAGGTAACTTTTGTAAAAATGTATTTTTTACATATTTGTTAAAACTGTCACTATGTCCTGACAGCAGAACATGAGACAGATAATCTGTGAAAAAATCAAGCTCCTGCTGCTCCTCCCTGTGCTCCTGCTGCCACTTGCAGAAATACACCGCTCCCGGTCAGAAACAGCCAATCAGAGCGAGGAGGACTGTCTTAGCAGTGTCAATCACTCTCGTGTACGCGCTGCTCATACCCCTCCCCGCACAGCGCGTACCGCCGTTCGAGCTCAAGATTGCTAGTGCACTGCAGCTGTGCTAATCGCGGGAGAAACAACTTTTCAGGAAAACTGCCAATTTCTCGAGTGACACCTGCTCGGAAAACAAAGACGGGCTAACAGAAGAAGACCGATGACGAAAAGCGAGCTAAAAAGAAAGAATTAAACCGAGCCCGAAATAAAACGAGGGTCAACATCGAAGCGGCTTTTCAAAGGTGGAGGGAGCTACGCCTACTGGAAGGATTCAACACGGATTCTGAGCTAGCGTTAGCCACATTTCTGCTTGACATGTAAGTATCCCTGCTGGATTTGTTTCATTTTTTAAGAACCACACAACTAAGATATCGATGGTTACAGTACACTTTCAGTACACTGGTGATAGCGCAAATCTCAGTTTACTCCGTAGCTTGTGGCACGGCAGAAATGTTGTAGCAGGTGAAGATTAACTTTACCTGCTAACTCCTCCACCCTCAGTATAAGTAATATTATTTCGATGCCTACATTTAGCAAGCCAAAAGGTGTTTTTGTCGATCACAATAAATGTAGCTATGGTTAAACTACTTTAATTGTGCGCTGTCCCTGTCAACGTTTGGCAAGGCAGACTTCTACTTTTGATTATTTTTAAACATGTTTTCTTTCCCCTCAGGGTGTAATTTGTAAATCAAATGTCTGACACAAATTCTTTGTGCTCCTTCAACAGGTCAGACATGGCCCCGGACACAGAGGCACGTGAAGGAATCGTCTTTCAGTCCAAATCAAAATGTTCAGTATTTCCTTGTGCAGGAGTACTTTGCAAAAAAAGCTGATTTATTTTACCCATATTCTAATAAAACCTACATATTTCTAAGATGTTATTATTCCTTGGCTCATTGAGCTTCCTCAGTCATTCATCATTCCTACTGAAAGTTTACGGTTTTAAATTGATCCAAAAGGTAATTCAGTAATGTACTGTGTAACGTGCTACTTTTGTTCTCACAAATGAGCGATTACATGAAAAATCATTTTAAACCCTTTTATTGAAAAAAATTTACAAAATATAAATTTATATAAGCAAATTGTTTACATAAGCTATACCCTCCTCAGATTAAATCCCCTGTATTGTCCATGAGGATGTGGAAAGCATCGGTGGCACTGCTTACTAGCCTGCGCGTTCACGGCAGGCCCCGCTGTGGGGGAGGAGCTGTGGCGCAGCAGAGAGCAAGGGGGAGGGACCTGTAAGGTGTGCTTGTTCAAATTTTTAGGCTAAGTCCACGTTTTCTCAGAACTCCCTACTGCAGCTTTAACCACCCCACAGCCGCTTAAAATACTCACTCATTGACAGTTTTTCAATGTGAAAAAATGGTAAAAAGTAGTCTTGTAAAGGTTTTTATTTACCACTAATATATCTGATATATACTAATGTAAAAAGATTTATTCCAACCATTGTTAGCCTTTGTTGCAAACTACACCAATAATGTTCTATGCTTACCTAATAACATATTGTAATTCAGTGTCATTTTTGCATTTTAATTCTTCTTACCCATTTTGAACATGAAAAATATTATTAGAGTTGCTTATTTATTGCACATTATCTAGTTTGTCTTTCTTTTTTAATTGCTTATACGTTTTACTTTCTTTACATTTTTTGTATTCAACTCCAAATTTCAAAAGAGTAATGTAAAGTAAGTAACAGTAAAGTGAATACAGGCATCTTATCCACCTGCTGCATATCTCAGAATCTAACATCAGCCTTATTTGCTTTTAGAGCAACCATAAACTGTATACATATGTTACTGTAAATGTCCTTCCCATTATTCAAAACAGGTCATTTGCTTTAGTCAGCATGCAACTTGGTTTTAGTGTCAATGTAGGGAAGAATGATTTGCATAGATAAAAATAACTCACATTAACTCCTCCATGTCTCCGCTTGTATTTTTGCATCGTAACCATCCAACAGTGTGTTCACCACAAATGCAGCACTGTTGGATTAAGTGTTTTGTTTAACAAACAAGTCCAAGAAGTATTTTGAATGTGGCCTTCAGGGTTATTCTGTTGATATATTTACATGACGATGATATCTGTGGATGGTGTACAAAACGGAGATCCAGAGGAAACACCAAGGAATTCCATAGAAATTGTGTTCTGGTTGTGCGGAAAGTATGAAGGCAGACGACTGCTGATGCTTTTGTATTATTAAATAACACCAGATATTTAGATGGATGCAAAATCAGAGCAATAAAGGAAGTTTGTCTGTATGTCTGTACCAGTCACTCCTAAAACAAAGTGAAAGACTTACTTTTGAAATGCAAATATAAACATTTTAAAACTTTCTTCTCTTAATTTTTTTAGCAGCTCATCAAAGAGATAATACTGCATCATGATAGTATGCATCTGGTGATTTCCACCCCTACTGTTATATAGTCTGTGTTAGAATGTTTTAGGGGACTTTTACCCATGCTTCTGCACATCCTGAATGTATGAAATAATATTACCGATGCCATGTGATATAGTTTCCTTTACGTACAATATTTATAAATATTAGAATAATAAATATTAAAATAAGCCACAAAGTGACAGTCCTTACCGTGGTTTCGTCCTCGTGCAGCACCTGGTCGTATCCGCTGAGTGCCACACAGAAAATGATAGCTGTGACATCCTCAAAACAGTGGATCCACTTCTTCCTCTCCGACCTCTGACCTCCTACATCAAACAGCCTGATGGACAGAGAGACAGACATGAAGACACACGCACGAACACAATCACACACACACAGATGCAAACACACCCATGGGACTTAAAAAAGTCACCTCACTTGCCCGTGCCAAATCATACCACCATGTTCAACCACAGAGCCTTGGATGTTGAACTGTGTGTGTCTTCTGAGTCAGTCGTAATGACTTCGTACTGTAGGTCGATCCATAAAATACTATTTTTTCAATTTTTTTGAAATGATCTGACAATTTCACCTAAGTGTATGCTCCATATGTATCAGAAGTTATTTTGATTTTCATTTTATTTTTCTGTTCATTAAAATCTCTCAAATTTAAGTCTTATGGCAATGGGGACACGGGATTTCACAAATTCTGGCAGTTTTCATCTTATGTTCAGAAATGTTATCCTTGGAAAAGAATTGTTCAGTAATTCCTTGAATCTAAGGGTGTGTGACTATTGCTATTCATGTACTATACTGGCCATTTGAGATGTTTTTGCTTTAGCTGTCTAAAGGCGCCATTAAACTTCAATTTTGGGCTTTCTAAGACGAAAGTTGACAATCGTCAGAAAAATGTTGACATCAAATCTTTGGTCATTAATCAAAACAGTGGTCCTAGGTCATCTACTGATTGCCAATTTGGAGCTTTGGCTACCAAAGACAGCCTATAGCTAACTCCTGACAGTGTCGGTGTTTATTAATGTTGCATAGTCTAATGCAGGGGTTGGCAATTAAAAAAGTGCAATTAAAAAAAGTATGTATGTAATATATTTTTTTCTCTTTTGTGCTGCATTCTGTAAAGTAGGCAACAAGTGCTAGCCAAGCAGAGTAGGGCAGGTCTTGGCAGAAAAGTCAATCAACTTCCGTAAATAACAGGCTGTACTCCGGTCTTTCCTCTATGTCTGTGATTATGCTGGCTTGATCAGACAAAGTGGCCATTTTTATTGTATGGAGTTGTTTAGATAGGAGGGGCTGGCTTAGACAGGGAACAGTGGAAACACCAAGTCAGTGTTTTGCCACGTCAAACTACGACCTGTAACCTTTGGAGGAAAATGGTGAAGCTAAAACTATCAAGCAACAAAACAAGACACTAGACTATAAACTGTACATCTGAGGCCAGATGAACGTTTTCAATCTAAGTAAGCCATTTGCCTCATGTCTTCGTAAGCTTGGAAAGACAACTCTCATGTATAAGTTGTATTTTTGTGGTTGTGGTTTGTAGAGTACACTCTACTCTACAAACCCCTAGCAGAAAGGAGTGAATCTAAAGTGAAGGGAACCAAGAAACAGTTCCACATGTGATGGGGATAATGGTAGGTAGGTTGATGGGTTACACCCAGTATAGGAACACTGCAGTCTCCCACACACTGCCTGACTGCCAGTAATAGCAATTGAGCTGACAATATTTAGGCTTCTCAACAAAACACACCCGGCATACCGCCTACTCAACTGCAAGAGTAAATGCAGAGAGCATCATTCAGCAGAACTAACATTTCTCTGCGTGTTTAAATGGAGTGTGTGCCTTTGTATTTGAACACACAATAAAAAAAAACAGTTTGTGCATTTGAGAGAGATTGGGACAGGAAGTGAAACAAACATCAGCTGAAGTAGGATAGTGCATCCATCCAGAAAAATAATTGGTGTCTACAGTTTATTGACCTCTGCCCTCTGTGTGCCTATCCAAACGTTTATGTGTGTGTGTGTGTGTGTGTGTGTGTGTGTGTGTGTGTGTTTGTGTGTGTGTGTGTACAAGTGTAAAGAGGGGCAGAAATATGGTAATTAAATAAGAGGTCAGAAAAGCCACCACCACTCTTTTCTCTTCCCTCTCCTGCTACCATTCCTCCTCTCTGTCATCATTCCCACAGCTCCGGTATTGCTCTAATTGAATCAGATCTCATTAAAATGGCAGACTATCATAAATATAGGCACTTGTTTAAAGCATTTCATCTTATTAATTACAGACTGGAGTTCCTGGGTGGATAAGAGGAGCAGCCAGAGAGTACTGGTGACGGTAAAAGAAATATCAATGTCATGAGTTAATACTGACCTGAAGTGGAGGTTTTTGAAGGTAAAGTGTGTCTCGACGATGCCCGTGGTCTTCACTCGAGTCCTCAGGATGTCCTGCTCTGTGGGTTGGTAGTCGGCCGCACCAATCCGATCTAGGCTGTCTAGGTAGCTGCGCACACACAACGACACACACAGATTGAAAATCAGCAGCGGTCTATTTACTACTTTTAGTTTAGCTAGCGTAAGACACGGTATGCCTGTCAAGCTTTAGAGTTCTCTGCATGCTGAAGTGGTGTATATGAGGCTATAATGAGAGAGATGTTCTTCATTTAAAGAGTATGGGAAATTGTGTCTTTTTTAGCCTTTCCTACACTAAAAACACATGAGCAAAAGTATAGGGAATTGAATAAAAGGGATTATTTGCTTACGTAATTTATTAACGTTAGCATGCTTGGCTAACTACAGCAGTTTATTACCTACAGTGGACGGAGTGTTACGAGGCCGAGGAGCACATTATTAACTAGTGTTTTGGGTTTACAGGTTATCACACTGACCACTGTGTGGTTGCTGGTCCTGGATGCTACTACGGTATGTTAGCTAATGGCTAACATAGGCTAATGTTAGCGTCTAGCACCTTATTGGATTCGGTAAAGTTTACACTCCAGTAACCCCAGCCATTGTTACCTGAGATAGCGCTGCGTTTGACAAATTCATTGGTTGGTCCTCATCCTAAAAGCCTTTTTTTTTCTTGTAACAATAATAGCGAAAACATTCTTTTAGAAAAAAAGCTCATTAGTGTGATGTTAGAACTTAAATGTCAGGGCTTAGCAAACAGTCAATTCTGATACTAGTTTCATCATTTACATGGTGGTTAAAAGTGGTAGGCGTCGTTTGCTGATCCCACAGAGTGACATTACTTTAAATGGATGCATTTTGTTTTGCTGTAATTCACTTTGTGTTGCAGTGTAATGATGTATGTTATGGCTCAGGTGGGTGAAACAGTACAGTAAGCATTACATAACAAGCAATATGTGACAGCCACCCACTGCATTACTGTCATCAATAATAAGAGTAAATGTGCTACTCTACTGACTGCGGTGGGATAATTCTCTATCCATTTCACGCTCACTCTGTGGGAGGTCAGAGAACAGATCAATACTGTCACAACAAGTGTATAATTATTCAATAAAAGCTGCTTCATTCATTTGGTTCAGTTTGCGTTCAGACTGCACTTTAATAGGTTATGGATTTAAAAGTTATCATCCCTTTAAATCATGTATAAGTCTGTAAATTGGGTATAAAATTGAAATGGAAGGCTAGTAAAATGCACTGTTTTTTGGTTTTACTTCCCTCCTAGTGAACAGAACTTTAGTGCACTTGGAAACCAACCGAGACCCCCGCTTTTGGTCCCCACCAGAGTTTGAATTATTACTTACACCAGTGTTCTCAAACAGGGGTACTCTTACCTCTAGGGGTACTTTGGAGTACTGCAGGGGGTACATCATTTCTTTTTAAATGATAATTTAAATAATATCAGTCATGCATAATTCCTAAAATAATTATACATGCATTTAGTGATTCTAAACATTTATCTAGCATTTAAGTGTTTTTCTGTTATAATATTATCCAGTAAATCAGACTCAGATGGCAGAGCTCTGCATTGTGCCTCTTTATATACTGTAGCTAGGCATTTTTTCTACCCAAAAAGGTTTTGTATTGGTCAGGGAGTACTTAAAATAAACTGAAATAAATATTTCAAAGGTGGTTGATTAATAAAAAAAGTTGAGAACCACTGTTTTACACCACCCCAAACCAACCGGAATATCCCATTACATGCTCCAGGGTTCGGTTAAAACAGACTTACTGTAACTGCTCAGGTGTAAAAGCAACCATGTTGAATTGCCACTATGTAACAAGTGAGAAAGGGAAATGGGTGGGCTAGATGACTCGGTTCAGTTATGTAATAGAATATCCCTGTAAGTGGACCTTTATTTTTTAATGTAGAAGTATAAATTGAATAATCCTCACAGCCCTGGGAGGGCAGCTCCCTGGCTGAGGGATATTGTATAAATCCACCTTACCCTTAAGCAGGAATAGGCGAGAGAGTGAAGGGAGCTGTTACTTACTTATTCACTTTTTTTCAGCATACACTTATAATCTTTTATTCTGATTGGCTAAGAGGTGTCTGTTATGCTCTTTTAATGCCATTTTCTATCCCCATGATGTAATGCCCCCATGGAGGGTATTAGTTCTTACATATTTTCTTCTAAAAAAAAACCTTTACTTCTAAAACCAAGTGCAGGTGAGAAATAATTTACCACAAACTAACCACTCAGACATTATTGGTATTCCAACAAAGATGGGCTGGCCGAAAGTCACACAGAAAGACAGAAGAGCGGGAGATATGAGCAGAATATATACCACATCATGTATCAATGCATCCATTAGTGTTATGCTTGTAAAGCCTTTGTTTATAGATCGGTGAGAATGTGGTTTCAGAGCTTTTAAATGGATGCTGAGTTACTTCGAAGAGAATAAGAAAAAAAAGATAAAGGCTAGAGAGGGGAGGAGATAAGTGGTTGGCACGCACGCACACACACACACACACACACACACACAGTCAAAATCAGTGATTAGAACTATTGATCAAATAGGAAGGAATATGCGTAAGAGCTTGGGGTGTGGAGAGAAAGTAGAGAGCAGAAAGGGGGAGACAAAGAGAATGTGAGAGGAAGAAAGCAGTTTTTTTTACAGGGCTGTAATGAGGCAAAGTGATCTGCTGGATCTTGATTTAAATGGGAAACTAACATTGTACTAACATTTAGTACAACTCAATAATGTTAAAACTGTATTAATAGAATTTTTTTTTTGAATTTTGCTGTGTTCATTTTGAAAACTAAAAGGGATCTGATACGGTAATCAAAACTATATATATAAATAAAAGTGCATCTTATTACAAATGTTTTATTACAAATCCCAAATCGGATTTTATGGTATAGAATTTCTAGAAAGAGGAACATAAGAACTGCTCTTTACCAGATGGTGGCTGTATTTGTGTTGCCTGCCTACTGAACAAAGTGTGGTTAGAAAACTCTTCAGACACTACTTGAAAACTGTAGTGTGGATGCAAATCCTTTTCAAACACAGCATTTTCAGACTTTTCTGACATACTCCAAGGTCTTAAGATGGTGATGGTATTGGTCCGTATGCAACACAATCGGATGGGCTGTAGTGGAAATACTGAAAAACAAGTGGGCTGGGATTGTCTCCACATGGCTCTCACAGACATTTCCCAAAATGAAATTCTGACATCCATGCACAGCTGGATCGGCTATCAAAACGAAGAACAGAGGAGTTCAGATGTCACACCACGCACAGAGGGATTCATTACTCCACTATATCTTTACATATGGCTAATATTTGTCTGCTGCTGTATTAACCATCCTGTTGACCTCGGGTCAAATTTGACCTGTTTTCTATGTCAGAAACATGGCTTTCTATTCAACCAAATTTCCATCAATACCAATTGATGATCACTACTTTTATGGTCTGCCTGGGAGAAAATCTGTGATAATCCATAAACATATGTCTCTCTGACCTTAACTATTAGTCAAGATCATTTTTTAATTGCTGCATATTTTACTCAATATTTAGGTGTAATTTCATGTAAATGAGCATTATTCACCATCAATTTCATAAAGAAGTGTAAACTAGTGGTAATAAGTCATGAAGTTGGCCAAAGAGACGTAACACAGAATTGGGCTTTAAACAGGCAAACCAAACAGGAGAACGAGTGCATGGTCGACAGGAAGACAATACGAGGGTTAAAGTTCTGAACGTCGAGTACAGCGCCTTCAAAAAGAGAGACAGTGATGACCCAGGCTGGAAAGGAAGAGCACAGTGTGCAGCTGAGTCAGTCACATATGTACTGCACGAGGTGAAGGATGTGAGCATTTGATGCCTTTCTTTGTCACGTGTGGTTATAAACTGAATGTCTTTGGGTTATGGATTGTTGTTCAGACAAAAGAAAAAAACAACAAAGACCTTTCATTACGTTGTGGGAGGCTCTGGGAAATTATAACTGACATTTTTCACTATTTTATGTGTCACAGACAAAGTGATTAGGCCTAACTGGCGTATCAGTAATCAGCAGACTAATTGATAATGATAACAATCGCTGGTTGCAGCACTACTAAGCATTATAAAACGCATGTTCAGCAACCTCTCAAGCTGTATGCTAGAAGTCACAGAATCGTGTCCCTGTGTTCGATGGTTTAAAGTATCTCTTCACTGAAGTCTTCCCTTGCGGTCTCATTCTCGTTTCTGTCAGACTCCACTAGCTGCGTGGAAAGGACACATTCAAAAATAGATATTTGACTACTAAGTAAGAAAGGTCAGTTAGTAATGCTAGTATTATTTGAGCACTGGATGTGACTTTTATGAGCTTTACCTACATGGTGGGTTGAACCCTCTAAAAACAGAAGCCGTCTGCTGCTCCTATTTTCACCCTGCAGGCAACTTTCAGGCCAATGTTTTTTACATGAACTTCAATAAACACAGAATGCTAACATAATTTCCCTTATACATTTGGTGTCCCCTGAAGGTCCTACACTACATGAACAGCAATGCAAATTACGTTACATCGTGCCTGGGCATGACTTCTGTATGCTTATGTATGGATTTTTAGATGGCATACAGTATGCAGCCCACCACTGCATTCGTCCCCTTCATCATTCCGACAATTGTCTTTATGGTGCACTCAGTCGATTAACACCAGATCCCAGCGTATGCTCCTCTCATTTCCCTGTTGATGTACAGTATTACAGACGATCACCAAAGGAGTGTTCAGCACAAAAGAGAGACAAGGGGAGAGAATCTTGTCTGTGAGGTTATAATGGCAAAGATGAGCACATTTGTGTGTGTTTTTCTGGCATAGAAATCTATGTTTTATCACCACAAGCTGCAATACTCTCACAACACACACACACTCTCTACCCCTCTCTCTTTAACAGACGCTTTTATATTCAGTAGCCTTCAGCATTGTTACATGTATGTGTAAAAAGAGTCACTGGATGACCAGTAATTTACATCAACTAAGGCACTAGTGGTGATAAAACAGGGACTTAATTCCAAGAGGACTGGCAGCCTTTTTTCTTTGTTTTGGGAGGAAACAGCCAACACAGAGTGAGAAAGATTCAGAGGAGTATATAAGTATGCAGGCAAGCGGTTGCCATGTTATAGCACACAGTCAAATTGATCACTTAGTGTATTAACTCACATGACCCAACATTAGCCTTTTACATCGGCATGCGGTTCACTATAGAAATCAACCCATCAAACAAGCGCCGCAAATTACAATACGGTATAGCTGTCCGAGCTGAATTATTAATTACATGTAGGTGACATTTTAAAATACAAAGGGCTGACAACATACTTTATCCACCAGGGTATACGAAAAATGATTTTAACTATGAACATACACAGATATACATATACAAATGCATTTTAAGGCAGAATTTGTATACTTTGAGATATACCTAAAAACACTATGTGGTTGTATGTGTTTTTTACAGTATCAGCCCAAGGCAGGTCGTGTTCACTGTCCTTCTTCATGGCTGTTGCTAAGTAACCGATTTTTAAAAGGTTAGACGTCTCTCCCCTACTGTGATATTCTGACACATATTTACAACCAGCGCTCGTCACTTCTGCACACGCCGCAGTGACATGATGCAACACGATACAACTTGGCCACAACATAAAAGGGCTCTGAATCGATAAAGGAAAAAAGCCCTGTCATTATTTAGCCCTGAGACGAAGAAAAGCCAGGACATTTTATACTGATGATGCACACATGCTTCAAGGCACCGCTGTCCAGATCACCACATTGATTTTGTATTTCAGCCTTTCATGAACACAAGCATGCTGACCTTTAAACACAGAACGTAAATGTAGTCGACAAATCTTCAGAGTCCAAATAGGTTTATTTTTTCAGAAGATTATTTATGGGGCTTTTCCCTTTATTAGATATGACAGTGGATAGACAGGAAAAGGGGGGAATGACAGAGAGAAAAAGGGCCACAGTTCGGACTCAAAAGGACACCACCTTCATGAGGCGCACACTCTACTGGGTGAGCTAGAGGCCACCCATGGGTCTGAAAAGTGAACCCAATGCAGAAGTGCCTTAAACCCACATTCTGCTTGTACAGAAGTCTATGGGAAAATGACCCTACTTCTCACTTAATTTATTACCTCAATAAACCTTTTCATAACGGGTTTATGGCCTCAATCACTAGTTTAAGGGAATTTCTGCCGATTTCATGTTCTGCCGAATATGCAGATAAATGGCGCCAGAACCCTGCAGGTCTGCGTTTAGCTGCCGGTAAATCTCCACTGGCTGACTCGCTTTAGAACGGTTTAAAACTGCAACTTTCCCTGTTGCGTTTAGCTTAGCGCAGCACCATTGCAACCATAAACAACAAGGGCTTGGCCACGTCATCTTTCCCAGCTCCACCCTCTTGTCAAAAATTGTCACATCTAGTTGCAGAAAAAAAAAACAGCGGCACCCGTATTGTCAAAATCAAGGCTTCAAAACGGCAGTTCAGAAGCCAATGGGTGACGTGACAGATGCTATGTCCACTAATTTTATGTAGGCCTTTAAACATTCGGTTACCGTTAATTTGTCAACAAATTAACTTTCTAAAGCTGGAAATGGACAAGACACAGAATCAATATTGGTAGTAAAGAATGGAGAACGAGGCCATTTTGTCTGACATTTAACTTCAATTATTTCTAAACAAGTATACTCAGACTGCTTGCTATTAGTGGGCACGATGCCCTCTGATCTTTTAATACTGCAGTCTTTAAGTGGAATAAACCAAAGTACCAAAGCCACACGCTGGACCACTGTTCACTTAACTACTTCAACTGACATCTTATTGTCATTGCATGTGTGTTGATATAGAGGCTGTGACTAAGTGGGCTCGCGCACACTACTGTGTCACAAAGGCAGAGAATGTAAATCATGAATCATAAACAGAGTGTATGTGTATTGTGGTAAATAGGTCAGGACATGCAGGACATTTGCACATAGATAGAGAGAGAGAGAGAGAGAGAGAGAGAGAGAGAAAGAGAGGGATAGAGAGAGAGCGGGGAGCTGGGTTGCTTTAGGCAGTACTTGCTCCTCAGAATAGAGCTTTCTGCTTTCTATGTAATGCAAACACATTACACGCATGTGTGGTTACACACACACACACACACACACACACACACACACACACACCCTTCTGGTACTATAACCTTGTTCACTAAATACACGACAACTGAAAAGCCTTTTCACAACAAAAACTGAAAAAAATATCTTAACCCAAGAAAAACAGTGTTGACTTTCTTTCGATTTAAGGGATTGTCAAGAAAAAGGCACACACACACACACACACACAGAAACTGAGTGTGTGTGATCATGTGATATCTGTCCTATCTGGTTATTGGCTGTTTGTTGTGTTCTGCTCCACAGGCCACAACATAATAGGAAGTGTGCATCAATCCTTAATGTGACATTTAACACAGGCACACACGCACCACGCACATGACACACACACACCGGGCACACGTGTACACACACACACACACACACACACACACACACAACCACACAACACACCACACAACACACACACACACACACACACACACACAGCGGATGTTGTAACTAACCACATGTAAATGTTGACAGGAATGCTTCCACTTTCAAGATATCTGCCATGTTGAGACGTAAGTGCTGCAACTCTCTCTCTTTCCTTCTCTCCTCCGTTTCTTGCTCTCTCATCATTTTTAACTTACCAACTCACTCTTTTCCTTGCCTTTTTTGTCTCATTTGTCTTTCGGTCTCTGTCATCCACTACATTTTTACATTATTTCTTTGCCCTAGCCTCTGTTTGAATTCCCCTCTCTTGAAACCTACATTTTCTCATCTGTCTATATCTTTCCTGCCCTCTCTCTGTCTGCCTTTTGTCATGTTCTCTGTAGGGGTGGGAATCACAAGACACCTCCTGATACAATGTCATCATGATACTTATACAATATTATAGTAGCAATTTTAAACATATTGAAATATTCAGCGATATATTGCAATTTATTACCTTTTTTTCAACTACTAATTTTTCCCAATTTAAAATGTTATCTCCAAAAGGAAACTTTGTCAACATGGGTTTTACCTCAATGTTATTGCTGCAAAATGGGATTGTCGAGCAGGCAAACTGACCAACACATATATAGTAAAAGAGCGATACTTGGCGCCTGTGTATCGATACAGTATTGCCACTGAAAATATCGCAATACTATGCTGTATTGTTATTTTCCCCCACCCCTAATTCTCTGCTTTGTTCATTCTTTTGCTACTTTTTCAGTTGGATGTTACCTGTGTGTCTGCATTAGCTTAGGACACTTATTTCAACTGGTCCATTACCATCCAAATGGTTCATTTGATCTCATCTCTAGATGTGGTTTGTTGTCATTTTAGAAAATTCAAATGGAAATATGTAATGTATGTATGCAGCATTTAGCAAGTAACATCACTGCTGTATGTAACGTATGAGACCCTTGCTGCCTGAATCAGTGTTTTTGAGTCATTGGTACACGGCAGTTCCAAGGTGGAAATGCTCAGGCATGGCACTGACTGCTTAGTTCGCTCACAATATGTTTTATATCATATAAAAAAACACCATATGGACATGTTAACAAGGTTATAAACATGACTTTTATTGAAGGGGGTCTGTAAAGTATATTGGTTTGGAGCAGAATGCCGTTTCATATGAATTCATGTTATTAAATGGTCAGTGTATTAACTACAGAAATACACTGGGTTCCTTCACTCCATCTGTGGCTGGAGCCTCTACAAGGGGTATACGTGCAGCGTACAGTATGTGCTGCCCACAGCAACTAAGATATATGACTCCATCTGTCACTCTATTCTAATTTCATCCTATGTCACTGTGTAATTTCACTGGATGTACGGTGCACAATTAAACAAGGGCTATACGCACAAACATGTCACTTGAGGGAAATAACTCCCCCCCTTGCTCTCTCTCTAAATGTCTCCTTCGCTCTCTCTCTCTTCTCTCTCTCTCTCTCTCTCTCTCTCTCTCTCTACCCACGCACAGGCACTCTGCATAAATCAGGCCCTGTACTTGTAATGGTGATTGACTGTGTGGCGTAAGAGCTAGGTAATGTTCACATTTAGAAGATTATAAATGAAAGCTTGTTTTTGTTTGTTACGGTGGGTGGGTGGATTTTTTTTTAATGACACTGGGGTGTTAATGACTGATCTATTGATCAAGACTTAGGAAATTAGGACTTATGGGCTGGTGAAACACACACACACACATACACACACGCTACTTTGCTGAATCAGTGACATGTTAATGTTATTCACACACACCCTGTTTTGTCATTTCGCTCACTATAAACACACGAGGATTGCAAATGTTAACATTCTTGTCTGATATGGTGGTTGTAAGGACACAACATCCTCATTCCTTTCATTTGTCACTTTGTCACCGTAGACAACATCCCTTCATATTCACTCACACTAGAGCTGGGAAATCACCTGAGATTAATATCACAATTATTTGTCACTTTTACCTCTGTAACAATAAATGAAACAATATCTTAATACAAACACTGTGAATGAGACTCTCCGCCCATGCAGCGGACCTCCTATTCATTCTGTGCGATTTATATTTGACATGCTCGCTGATTAGGAAAACTTTTGGGTTTGTGCTTGTGAAAACAGGTAAATCAAACTAGATAGGATTCATTTCACATATCCTGCAACTAGAGCTGTGCAATGTAACAATATATATCGTCAAAACAATAAAAAAGTTTGTCTTTTTTTTTTTTTTTTCTAGTGCTGTCAGTTGAAAGCATTATTAACGGCGTTAACTGTGTTATATTAACCTGTTTTAACGGCGCCAATATTTTATTGCAAGATTAACGTTCTTTTTGGTCTAGCAAACTTTGTAGTTTTTTCACATTCTGTTGCAACAACTAGTAACGAAAGAAAAACTACAACACCACACCGGATCTAGCTAGACCGGAAACAAAACAACAGGCACGCCGCACACACTAAAGAGAAGTAAAGTAAGTAAGTAAGAGAAGATTCTGAATGGACTTTTTAAAAGTTGCCAAATGTTCTATTGACAAGACCAAAGTGATCTGTGTGTTTTGTGGTTGTGAACTGAGCTATCATCACAGCACGTCCAGTCTGAAATACCACTTGATGGCCAAGCACACAGCTGTGAATTCCCCCCCAAAGTATTTTTTCACCCTTTAAGTGGTGAACAGTTTTACACTGTGTAAGAGATTATTTGCTCCAAGTGAGAATGTTACATGTGAAATTGAACACTACAGTAGGCTGTATGCCAATGTTGTTTGCACAAAACAAGCCGATCCACTTTTCCATGTTGATAAGAGCATTAAAATGAGAAAAGAAAATATTGGGAAATAAATAAATCATGGGTCATTGACATTAATGTAATTAATTGCGATTAAATATTTTTAATTGTTTGACAGCACTCAGTTTTTAATATCATCTCTATTAAGATGTCAAAACAACCTGCAGCAAACTGCATTACGGCAATATTTACGGAATTTACACGTCGTTTTGGGTTCTGAGCCTGACACGTTAATTTTGCAGTGCTTAAAGTTCTTAAAAAACTGAGAAAATACTATATACTATATAGTACTTTTCATTTCAAGTAGTTAACTTATACAGGAGTATACAAAAATAAGCTGTACCATGTGGTTATTTCATATGCTATACTATTTTTTATCAAATCACCAAAAAACATGCAATTATATAATATACACTGGTATTGAGATTTAAAATTATATGAAAAGATTTTGGCCCAGCCCTACCTGCAAAAATACACACACACACACACACACACACACACACACACACACACACACAGTCAGACTGAGTGCGGTCTAATCATGTGATATCTGTCCTATCAGGTTTTGGGTGTTTGGGGTGTTCTACTCCACAGGCCACAACATCATAGGAAGTGACCATGTGTACTTACTACTGCGCTGAATCGTTGAGCTGGTACTCGCGGGCGCGGCTGAAACACTCCTGGATCCCTGAGTCGGACCACAAACGCATCATGGCGGAGAGCAGCTCGGCGGAGTAAGGCTCTGTGTCCTCCATGCGACTGACCACATCACACACCATCTTAGCATCCGCCTAGTGGAGACAGGATGGGGAGAAGCAGGAGGTTGGTATTCTTAGAGGAGCAGCGTGTTCTCTAAACTCCAAAAGTTCTGTAATCTTCACATCACATCTCAAAAAGACATTAGCATAATTATTGTAAACAAGCACAAGCACCACAGAGACTGTAAGTCTGTACAGTACATTGCGCCACTGGGTTAACAGACACCCTACAGTATGATGAATACTGTTTGTCAGTTGACATTGTAAGTGCAATATAAAAAAAGAAAATATTGAGCTATTACATACAGCAGAAGAGAGAGAACAATGCCCTGGAGGGGGGAGGATTAACAGAAATGGAGGATGAAAAGGAGAGAAGAAGAAGAGGAGGTTTAAGAGTAACAACAATTACAGAAAGCGATTACAGGAGATGAACGAAGAGAACAAGATTAGGGGGGAGAGAGAAAAGAATGAGGGCATTTTTCAGCTCCCACTGGTCCATTTATTCTCCCGGTGAAAAGCCTTAACAAAAGCGTCATTTAAAATTCATGTGTCATTACAAACCCTGAGTCAGTACAGAGGTAGAAACACACCAGAGAGCTACCACAGTTGATGGGGAGGCCTGAGTTCCAAATACCATTTTAATGTCATCAAACTGCAATGTGGGCAAACCTTTGAGAAGATTCTCTAAAAAGCATCAGCCAGGTGGACTTTGACTAAATGTTAAGGTTTTCTTTGGGGTCTTTTTCTTTCATAGCTGCAGAAGGACACAGAGGAGACTGTTGCCATGCAGCAGTGATCTGGATCTGGTCCCTTCAGGGGCAGAGACTCTGCACTTAGCTCTTTCCAGACAAAGATGCCGATAAATCAGCTCCTCCAAAGGACAACAATGGAAATAAGCTCTTGGGTTTTAAGATACGATGCCTCGTGTTAACGCATACACACACACACACACACACACACACACACACATATATATATTTATATATATGTTGTCGAAAAAAAGTTCAAAAGCTTCAATCCTGGTAGCTGAAAATAAGTAAGACTTAAAAAAAGTCTTAAAACCCCAAGCTGTTTCGGTCATGAGATCATAATAGTTCCACAAATTAGGTACTGACGTTATTTCATACATTGATTGCATGATATAAGCAAGCTATTAGCTATATAGTTCCTATTGTAACATTAAAGAGACATAATATATACCATTTTCAGGTTCATACTTGTATTTTTTTTACTTGCTTTCATGTTCAAAAATCCCTTTATCTTTCTCATACTGCCTGAGATTCTCTGTTGGAGCGCCTGTCTCTTTAAAGCCCACTCCCAAAAAAACGCCCAGTCTGCTCTGATTGGCCAGTCAGAGTCTCTGCGTCTGTGCTCTGCTTATAAACTGTTAACAGTCTATGGCTCTGCTGTTGCTGCCTCTGTGCAACGGAGCATATCACAGGACTTTGTGAAAAAACAGACCGCCATGGTTACAGCTTTGTCTGACGTTAGCATGTAGCTACCAGTGGAGGTGTGTGTAGCGTTAAGGTAAGGACTGCAGTAGTGCCTGCCTGGAGAAGATGACCATATATGTAGAGGAAAAAAAAACGCCTCGGGATGACATCATATAGAGTCGAGTGTAAAACTAACTGTTGAAACCCGAGCATCCATAACAGTTGGACAACTGAGGTTTTGGCTCACAGAGATTTCTTGTTAATATGCTTAACTCATTATGTAAAGCTTTGGCCACGTTGAACATGAACAACGTGAGGGTTCGATATGTGGGGGTGGATCACTCTTTATGGCAGTAAACAGCAGGATGAAGACGGATAATTTTCTCAGTACCCTACTTTTACTGAAAACGTACATAAAACCACCACTTCCTCGTTCCCCCTCTCCGTGACTGGCACTAACCAAACGAAACAGAACTTAAAATTAACCGATCAGAGAGGCCGATTGAACCCAAATAGTCCTGACATTAATATTAAACCCGTAATATGTACTAATATTGTGTGTAACAAAATATGTAAATGAACTAACTGACTAAAAACTGGAATAATACTATTAAAACTCAAAAATAAATTACATTAAATTCTGAGCCTTACAACTTTCCAAATATAAATTAACTCCACTTCTAAACCCTACAACATGACAGAAATAAAAGCAAAGCATTATAGGTCTCCTTTAATTTTATAGAAAGTGATCTATTGGTTGAATTCAATATTGTACTTTGCTTGGAATCCTGTCTTATTATTGCATTAATGAGTGCAAAAAGATTATTTTTGGGATTTGGTTTTTTTAATTTAAAATTTTGATTCATTCTGTGTTTTTATGGGAAATCTTTAAAGCCACTATCTTGGGGTAAACCTGCCCCCCCCTCCCCCCAAACGCGGAGAACTGTTTTTGCTGTCCTTCCCTTCCCCAAAAAGGGGGAATTTGGGTCCCCCCATTGACAACATGAGGGGGAAAACCTAGGCATCCCTTCCCCCAAGGCTAAAAAACCCCCCATTTTTTTTTTCTGTCCGACCCTTTTTTCCCCTTCCCCGGAAAAAAAAACATGAAAAGAAATAAAAAAATAAAAAAAACTGCACTTTTCGTTTCCTTTTTAGTTTTGCTCATTTACTAATTCCCCTTTCACTTATTATTTGTTTTTTCTGGAGTTTGCACCTTCGGGTTAAGCACTTAAATTTGAGCGCTTTGGGTAAAAGGGTCAGCCCAAATGAAGGGAAACCAGCCGCATAGACCCCCCCCCCCCCTAATTCCACTGTCATAACGCATCCTTCCTTTGCAATCTGCTGTTTTTTCCCCTTTTTTTTCCTTGCACTTCCCCTTTTAAAATGACCTTTATTGCTCCCAAAATATTGCCCCCCGGGGGTTATAAGGCCTCCCTTGGTTTTTTTACATTGGGTTTTGTTATTTTCCAAACCCCCCCCTAGTCACATGCTTAAAAAAAAGAAAACGACCTACCCTACTAGGTATAAAACATTTCAACCTACCGTACTTCTATAATGTGATATTTCTATTACTGTGGCCTCAGAAAGGTTTGAGTCAGCAAAAATGAAGTATAAAAGAGCGTGAAACCCAAATTCAAAATACTTTTTAAACTAGCAAGCGAACCCGGGTGCTCCAACCCCGGGAAAAATAATTCATCAGTTCATGCTTTAAAAATTGAAAACTTTTTTCCAATAAACTATCGTAGAGGATGAGGGGTTCCCCACATAACTTATCCGGCTTTAATTGATTTGGGGACGGCACCCCCAGCTGAAATTAAAAATAAAACCAAAAGGGGATGATCGGTTTTTATTTTTCCCCCATACCCTTTCAAAACCCAAAGCTTTTCCAACAATCAGGAGGAATAATAACAGATTGCGTGGGGGCGGGATTTTACAGTTGCTTTGCTCCCCCCGCAGCAACATTTAAAACTCACCCATTGAACTCAACCTGGTAGTGGCCTGGTGCAACCGTGGACTTGTAATGTTAACATTCATTCCTGAAATTTCGCCGGTGGAAAATTAAAAACTTAAAAGGCCCAATTTGGGGCAACAAGATTTTTCCCGACAAAGAGCTTGCTGATAAAGTGTTCTTTTTTACAGGAAACAACCCTTTTAACCCCAAAAAAGGGTTTGTAACCCGTAAAAAGGCAAGGGGCCCCCCTCCCCTTTAATTTTTTTTTTCTTTCTCCTATTCCACATTATGGACTACTTTTCTGTTTTTCCTTAATCCTTTTCTAGCTCTCACTCTCCTTGCCGCTTTTCCCTTTGTATAACCCACCCAAGTTGAAATATTTGGTCAAACCAAAATACCTCAAAAAAGGCCTGATAAGGTGGGATAAACCCAAAGTCGATTTTCAAATGGGTTATCATCTAGTTACCAAAAATGTCCGTGCAAAATGATGTGCTAACCTATCCTGTAGATGTTGACATACTTTGCATGATAAGTGAAAGCCTTGTCGTGACAGTGGTGCTAGAGGAAATCAGAGGATCACCAAAGTCCGTAAGATTCATTCTCTAGGCCTAGGGGCCTTGAATATCTGAAGCAAATTGATTGGCAATCAATCCATTAGTTGTTGAGATATTTCCCTCTGAACCACAATTGTCATCCTCACGGTGCCGCTGGATTTAAAGTCAGAGGATCGCCACTCTCGGCAGGACTCCTCCTCTAGTTACCATGAATATCTGTATAAGATTACATAGCAATCCATCATAAAGTTGTTGAAATATTTCAGTCTGGACCAAAGTGGAGAACCGACCACAGACATTGCCATTTGCATGACTTAAGAACCAGTGAAACTGTCTAATAATCAGGAAATTAAGTATCAGTCTGTGTAACTTCAAGCTTCAGGCTCATCAACAGTCTGCACATATAGCTACAAAAGGTGAGCAATTTGTATGTATTCCATGTCTTTATTGTTGTGTTCAATTTTACACGGAATGTCGGAAACTGTACACGTCGACGGGAAATGTCATGGTCGGAAAGATAACTTTCTTTTATATTATATTAGTTATTGTTTTTTCCCTATTGCCTCGTTTGCATTTTTATTTCAGCTAATGACAATGTTTTTTACCGCCTAGTTTTCATTAACAATTATAACCTTGATCCAAACTACAATCTTTTCCCCAATCTTGACTCCAAAACTCAACTGCCGTTGCCGCATGCCGCTCACTTTTTGACGGCCAACTGCCACGGCCCCTGAAAGTCACGGTGCCCTGTACCCGGCTCACAGTCTTGTCGGCTAAACTCAACTAGCAACGGCCTCTGAAACGACCAGCAGCTCACGGTGCTTTGTAGCCGGCTCCTAGTAACTTTTTATCAGCTACATTTCACTGTGAAGACACATAAACCTGCCAGTAGGGCTGGGTACCAAATCCAATATTTTTAGGCACTGACCAGAATTGTCTCCATGGTATTGGGAATCGAAAAATGCCTTGTCATTCAATACCCAATTTCAATACCTAAGGAGCAAATCCCGTCAGCGTCACGGGGGCCAATAAGCATATAGCATTCTTCTAGCAAGATCTAATGATGTTTGTGATTGGCTGTTTAAACATTGAGACATGCAGCAAAAACTTTGTGCCATAATGTGTAATGTTGAAAAAAAAGGTTTTAATAATAATTGGTATCCAAAATTGTTCAGGAACCGGTATAAAAGTCACAGTATTGCTATTGAATTTTTTTTTAAAGGATCCCGAACTCTGACAGCCAGCGGTCGCCTAGTTTGGTATGATATCATACAATTTGGTGTGCATACATTTTCATACAACATTATACGACCCCGTTCATGAGAATGCATTGCAAGCTTTCTTTCTTTCATTGGTTCATTTGAAAGGTCTGTAGCTCTGTTTCCATCCACACGTTTTTGTCCGAATTAAGTGACATAGAATGAAAAAGGTCTTATGAAAGAGTAAAATTCGATGGAATTTCATGAATATCGACTCAAACGAAATACGTTTGGTCTCATCGGATTTTCTTTTGATCAATATACGGCTTATGCGACAAACGCTGACGGAAATGGTATTTTCCGAATAAATAATGAATTGCAATTACATTTTAGGTCAGAACGGCTATTTTAGATAGCAAAAATCTAACAAATGCCATAATTTATCAGGAACTCGCAAAGGAAATAGGCTACAAAGGTTAGGACAAGCTGTGGGACGTCCTCCGGAGTATATGGAAGGTGCTCAAACAGCGAGACATGTCTAAAAAAAAAAAAAGAGTTGTCTCGCAGCGGTGCAAATTGCATCTGCATCTTCATAGCAATGTGTTGATAATGTTTTTTTTTTTAATTTTAGCTTGATATGTCGCTATCAGCTGGCACATAAACACTATCACAACTTGTGCAATATTGATCATGTGTTGGTGGACATCGTGATCCATTTTGTCTAGAAAAACTTTGTTCACAAATGTTTGTTTAAATGAATCAATTCAATATACCAATTTGATTGCAAAACAGCATGTGACGTCATTACGCACAGGTTTTTATTCGCTGGATGGAAACACACTTTCACCAGATTTATTCGCATGTTTTTTTAATTTTTTTTTACCAAACTTCAGACAATTCGATTGACAAGTGGATG
Source organism: Etheostoma spectabile (assembly GCF_008692095.1). Classification (NCBI taxonomy): domain Eukaryota; kingdom Metazoa; phylum Chordata; class Actinopteri; order Perciformes; family Percidae; genus Etheostoma; species Etheostoma spectabile. Next base: position 22,027,245 of record NC_045740.1, on the reverse strand, counting down.
GAAACTTAGCTAGTGTGAACATGAACTAGACCAGAACTATGGCAAGTCTTCGGTCCGGACTCAATAAACTAAAGTACAGGTGTGAAAGTGACCTTAGTCTTGTACTTGCATTGTTTGTGTACTATACAGAGTTGCTGTGGACTGTCAACATCAGCAAGACATTGTCCCTCGTTGACCTCCGTCCCGTCTATCACTCTCTGCATCCAAGCATACCAACTCTCCACCCGCCTGACCTCCTCCAGTCACCCAGTCTTTCTTTCAGCCATCCCTCCATCAACCTCATCTCTGTCATTCTATCTGACCTCTCTATATATCTACTTATTTCTCGACAGTGTTTTGTATCTGTCTGTCCTTCATCTCTCCTTCCATCTGTGCCCATGGCCATGTTTGTTTTGTTCTCCATTTGTCCTCTCCTGGCATCATGTTTCTGGTTGCTCCCTCTATATTTCTCTCCTTCCCGCCCCCTGTCTTTCTGTCCGTCCTCTAATTTACTCTTCACTCAAGCCGTCCCTCTCTCATTCTTGACATTCTTGTCACTGTCCTTTGGTTAGTCTCCTGTGCTCCTCCCATCTCTTTTCTCTGTATTTTGGTTCCCCCCCTCCCTCTCAATCCCTGTTCTTTTCATAACTCTACATTCTGTCTCCCTCTCTCTGACCTGCTCTGCTCCTCCCTTTCTCAACTCTATGACACTGACATTAGCGTCACTGACCCTTGTTATGTTGAACTATTTTTAACGCTGTCACCAAGGTGTGTGTGTGTGTGTGTGTGCGTGTAAATGCAAGGGACCCGCCCACCCACGTCCTACTTCCTTTATGACACCCCCTTTACTCCAAACACGCACATACAGTACACACGTACACAACCCTAGTGCTGAAAATAACGTAGTTGTCATTATATAGTCTGTGTGTGGTGTGTGTGTGTGTGTGTGTGTGTGTGTGCGTAAGAACATGGTCAAGCAAGCAGAAATGTGTTTCTACATTTGTTCCATGGATTTATTTTTGTGTAGGATGTGTTATTTTGTGTTTTTATACATCCATATTATTCAGTACAGGCCGAAAGTTTAAACACACCTTGAATGAGAAAATATATATATATATATACATATACACACACACACACACACACACACACAGACACACATCAACCTAGCAACATAACAACATACATGGAGACTTGAAGCTACAGTCACAGTGACCTTCACAATCTCTGAACTCAGTCGGACATGCACACACACACACACGCACACACACACAGAGGGGGTTTCTTTCTCTGTGAGGAAAGGCTGCTTTTGAAGTTGTACTGTGGTGTGGGTAAGGTAATTTGTGTATTTTTATGTTGTAATTTTAATCTTGTTCTTTTAACATCAGCAATTCCAGCTTCTTCTTTTTTTTAACTTTAAGTTGATAATGACGGCCTTGATGAATGTAGGCATGTGTGTGTGTGTGTGTGTGTGTGTGTGTGTGTGTGTGTGTGTGTGTGTGTGTGTGTGTTCCTTTAAGGCTAATGATAAACGTGCTATCTGTTTGCCTTCTCTACATCCTGGACATTGAATAGGCTATCACCGGTGTCATTATCTTCACCACGGCCATCATCATCCTCCCTCCCACATCCTCTGCATCTGGTCCTTTCTCTCTTTCCTGACCTCTGTCCCTCCATTCCATAGCCAATCAGAGCACTTCACTTTAAATCTCAGTTATTGTCCCTGATCTACAGCCAATCATTGCTCTCTGCTCACTTATCTGCCTAAAACAACTGTACCCAACATATATTTACCAAATTCACATCCATCTATCCAGGTATGGGTATGTGTGTGTGTGTGTGTGTGTATGTGTGTGTGTGTGTGTGTGCAGATTCTGATTTCTGCAGAAACATCAGTGCTGATGTTTGAGGACTTGTAGAATGTGATTAAACACCTGTAGCAGCACAGTCTCTGATTTGAGAGAGTATCGTTTTACACCAGGCCCAGCAGCGTGACTTCATTAATCATTGATTTCTCCGGACGCACTGACCGGATCGGTCAGGATCCAACAGTAAATAATGTTGTGTGTTTTCTTAACTTTCGCCTGGAGCGATTTTACTCACAGATTTCAAGTGTAACAGTAAAATCACCTACAGTAACGTAGATGTCGTCAGGACATTCGTAGTGAGTCGAAACTCCAAGTCAAAATATATTTTGCAGTCATGTCAGGAGGATTATTACGTCGACTTTCTGTGCCACTTCCAACCTTAGTATTGCACTTCTGGTTAATGTGAATGGAAACATGTACATTTAATCAATAGCACTACTAAATGATCCAGCCTATACTGTATCCTGCGAACAAATCATGTTAGTGATAACATTTTAGAAAAAGTTTTCTTTCTATTTTTAATCTGCAGAGCAGACTCCTGCAAGCCTGTACCTGCCCCACTGCGGCAAAGCTCAACATGAACCAATCTGTTACCTGCAATCACCACTAAAACAACCGACTCGATACGTTAATATCTAACCTGATCCAACCCATAATTAAAATAAAGGCTCAGAGCTGCTGCTGCTGAGCAGTGACGGCGAAAGCTCAGAGCACAAGTTGCCGCCGTGATGCAGAACGGCAAAAGGAAATCCATCAATGATACGTGCGGACTGTGGAGTCAGAAACACCCTCCATGTTTTCAGTGGATTAGGTTCACTTGTTTTCCCTTCTGCTCAGACCCAACTCCATGACATACACAATTAGGCGCACACACAGCTTTTCAAAATCCTGCTCTCTTCATGTGAAACTGGCACAGTGTCGATCCCTTCACTAATTATTTAAATATTCAGATGAGACCGCCCTGGGATTTAATGATAACTGAAAATGTGCATGTTTCTACAACACTTAAAGGGCAAATCTCCAAACACTTTTCAGCATTTCTTTGTTAAATAAATGAGGACTCATATTTTGCAAGTAGAGTCATTTATGTTCATTGGACTTTAAAGATGAGAAAATGTGCATTTTTAAAGAAAATAGGCAATGATAGCAGCCGGTAGGCCTGCACGATTAATAATTATATAATATCACAATCATGATTCACCCCGTCCCGTATAAAAAAACAATGGATTCTCATTTAATTTTACGAGCCAACTGCATCACACACGCTAGTGACGCAACTATTTTCATCTGTGAGTTGTAAACATAGACTGTATAAAATGTAAATGTGCTGTATTTATATAGCGCTTTTCCAGTCTTAACAACTGCTCAAAGCGCTTTTACATCTACAGGAAACATTCACCATTCACACACATTCATACACTGTGGCCGGGGCTGCCGTACAAGGTGCCACCTGCTCATCAGATAAACATTCACACACATTCACACTCCGATGCGCAGCACCGGGGGCAACTCGGGGTTCAGTGTCTTGCCCAAGGACACTTCGACAATGACTGCAGGGGCGGGGATCGAACCACCAACCTTCCGATTGGCAGGCAACCGCTCTACCACTGAGCCGCAGCCGCTATTTTATTTGTATAAAATAGGTTTGTAACTTTTTTTTGGTACTGCCAATTTGTTTGGTTTTGTTATGTCATGGTTCATGTGTGCATTACAATTTGTGAGAAAAAAATCGGGGCAGAGACTTTGAATTGTTGTGCATCTTACTGATTTTGAAACTTCAGGTGCTTCATGAAGATTAGGGCTCGACAATTAATTAATTAAATAAACATCTTTGTTTGGTATAGAGCCTTGTAAACATCACACTAAGTGTGAAAGATGTCTGAACCCACATTGTTTTTCCTTTGTCCAGGCTTACATAACTTCTGGTCTGGTTATTTCCACACAATTTCAATTATGACAGGAATCCATTTTCAACCATGTCTCTTAATTGCTATTTTTGGGGCCCCAGACGAGTCAGATCGAGTAAATTTGGCACAGACAGAAATCCTTAGTTTCATATCTTTACTAGCCAGACGTTGAATTCCTTACAGTGGAAGTCTCCAGACCCTCCTTCAGTTCCACAGTGGCTTAAAGATGTAATGTTTTTTTCACATATGGCAGCCTTTTCTATCATATTTCTGACTTGCAAGTCTTACCAGATTAAGTTATGTCATATTTTATATATGCATATGACTCCCACTAAGTCATTGGGTGGACTGTGTGCCTTTTTCTTTCTTTGCCTTTCTTGTATAAATTGTTGTGCTCTGTCATTTTGCTTTACGTGTCGTTTTCTGTTTCAAATCTCAACTCAAAACTACAAAATGTCTATTTTTAAACCTTGATTCTGTTTTCAATTACGTATTTAAAAAATATTTGAAAATGAGTGATTCAAAAATGATAATTCCCTCCAATATCGTAAATCATAAATCACAACTGTAATATCAGTCAAAAAATAATCCCAAGTCCATTTTTTCCTCATAACGTGCAGCCTTAATGAATATTCACTTTTTTCCCTCCCAGCTGCCCTCAGCCTCTCTGTTCCATGTTTGCTGCTTTACATGAGATAAGAGGAGCTCATGTAAGAGGTGATTACTGATATCGGACTCTGTATTCCTCTGACTAAGAATGTATTCAGCCTCTCTTCCACATTGGGCCCAGCTGTGCCTATCCTCAGCCAACGCAAGTGGTCATCAAAACTGAAAAATGTGCTGGTTACGCTCATTTGTGGTTTTTACGCCCTATTTTAGAAAAAATGGAGCACATAGTCTCTCACAGCTCAGAGTTAACTTAACTCTTGGTCTTTTATGGAAACTCTCTTTGACAAACTCTGTTCTTTCAGATAAACATAAAAGGGGCAAGATATGATTCATTTGCCCTCTGACATGGCGGTTATGTCCTGTCTTTGAAAACAAGAGCTATGGCTAGGGTGGTAACGATACACCAACACCATGATTTGGTTCATATTGAGTTTTGACGCATGATTCGACACAAACCTGGGGGAGCATATTAACTGCAAATTATTAACAACATACCTACGTAAAATAAATAAATAGCCAAAGCTATAGCACTTCTTTTTTCTTTGTAACAAAATGCTGTTGAAAAACAAACAGAACTACAAGCTACTGTGGAGATGATTCGAGCATGTTGAAAATCCTTCTTCAATCAAGTTCTCCTACATTTACAAAGTAAATTAAATAGCTATTGTTTCACGGTACTGTGCATGGTCCAAAAATAAAAAACTTGCCAAAAGTGGGGGCGGGCTGACACAGAGACGCTTAAACACTGGCGCACACACCAGACACAAGCCACTACCTTCCCTTTACTGATAGCTAGCGTTTAACTCAGGCTAATTATTTAGCTAGTAAAGGGTGACAGCCAGCCTTCCAAAAGAAAGCACAGGAAATGGAGGCTCTGACACACTTTCCGCACTCCATGTCAGCTGTACGCTTGTACCGGTGTTGATGTTTTGAGCATTGTTGGACACATTTAGCCACTTTCCTGAAACCGCTTGCGGGACTGACACAAGTCCACAGCATCCCGTGCGGCGTGTATGTCCGAGCCTGTCTCCACTGCTTCAACCTGCAGGTTGTCAGCTGTGTGTCTGCCTGGTTTACTCTCGGAGGGCTGATTTAACTCGCTTGTCCTCATTAATATAGTTTCATGTGTCACTTAGCTCTCCACAAGCAGAAAAGAGAGGAGCTTAAATTGCAACTTGCGATGGGATCTTGTGATCTGGACAGGAAGGATAACTCTGGGAGTCGGAAGGGACGTGTCGCGACACAGGTTCGTGTTTCATATCGCATATCGTTACAGCCCTAGCTATGGCAGTGACAATATTCATGAGCCTGCTGAGACACCATGATGCCCCCCCGGACATGCTCTCAAAAACTACATTGGAGCGCCCTTCCGTCCGTCTGTTATCTTCTACTAGACGCCAATCCTACTAAAAGGGATTTGATTTGATGTAAATGTGTTTCAGCCTGGGTTAAAGCTTTGTTCCAGCTTCCTCTCTGCTGCAGATGCTCTGTCCACTCCGTCAGCAGCCACACAATGCCTGATATGGAATGAGAGAGAGTGAGGGTGTTTGGGTATGAATGAGGGGAAGAGAGAGAAGAAACTGCGTGTGTGTGTGTGTTTGTTCCAGATGGAGTGTGTTCCAGTGTAGAGGCCTGGGCAGTGGGCCACAGACACACTTAAAACCCATTGCCCAAGCCAAGGATACTGTCTAAACAGACATATTGGAAGGCGGAGGCTCAGTGTGTGTGTGTGTGTGTGTGAGAGATACTAATGGACTGTTCAGACAAGCACAGCCCCCCCCTTCCCGAAGCAGCCATGTTTGTACCAGTTGTCAAGGAAAATTAGTTATCTTTTAACCTTTGTACAACTAAATGACTCTTATCTAGGTAGACGTAACCACATCCATCTGTGATACTTAACACTATAAAGGCAAACAACTACCAAGGTATGAGAAGTTTGGGTGTCACGATTTGGATTTAAATAAAAAGTCTCTGAAAATGGATTCCAAAATCAAAAGCATGACCCCCAGTATTTTTTTTCTGTCCCTCCACCCCCGCCTACATGCAGCCAAACACACAGGGTAACTTAAGCTTATCAGCCGACAATGCTCAAATCCATTTTTTGGGTTAGAATGTTAAATGTTACAAGTAGTCCGTGGTTTTAATCCGACTTTGGATAATTATTTTGGATGCAAGAGACATACCAACACTGCAAAACTGCTTTATGCAGTGTTTTTACCAGTTTTAGTGGAGACCTCTGCTGATAATTCTGCTTCAAGTACAACTTTCTGGCGATAAACACTGAAGGAATCCTAACCCTGAGAAACTGACTGCAATAAAACATTTGCTTTAAAAAATGTAACGACAAGCTTGGGTAATTTAGGGCCGTCTGCAGTAACAAATGAATGATGTGTTTTGAAAAAACAATGGCCAGCTAATTTGATTATATATCAGTAAAATTAACCTGAGTGCTGAGTGATGTAATCACACATGAAACCATTAAATAAAGATTCTTTCCCCCCCCAGGATTTACATAACGCTGGATGGGTAGGCGTCTAGTGTTTCCTGGGACTGTGCTATAGAACACATGCCTTACTATGTGTTCAGATTATAGACTGTATATAAAGATGGACCAAGTGTCTCCACTTCCCACTTTTGCCGGATACGGTCGCTGCCTATTTGTAATTTTGGAGCTAGAGTCTGCCCAGTAGTGAGCGGGTGGTGGAGCCATGCTACACCCGCCCAATCAATTGCGAGCCAATCACAGCTGTTTTGCCCTGTTTTTAAAGCATCAAATAACAAAGAACCAAACTTATCAGGAAAAAAATTGCACTTGAACAAACATCAGCGGGATCAGATCTACCTAAAATGACCAAAACAATCGTTGGTAAAAATGTATTCAACGTGTACTCTGATTTTTGGCCGCATCCCTTCCGCTTACATGGAAGGGGGTGGGGGTTTTGACGTATACTGCAGCCGGCCACCAGGGGACTATCAAGATGTTTTGCCTTCACTTATACAGTCTATGCATCATATCTAGTCTATGCAAATTTCAGAGGCGCCGCAAATCAACGGAAATATGTGATTATAAGGAATTCCCCAGGGCGGCACGTCTGCACAAGTTTACAGTGTTTTACCCCAAAAAGTTATATTGACATAGACACACACAGACACACATACCGTCTGTCTGTTGCTAGCTAGTTTCAGTCATTATAGAGCTAGGCAGATTAATTGAACGGAAAGAAGCTAGAGTAATTTAGGTTGTCCAGAGAATTCTACATGGGAAAGGACATGCAATCAATTTTTAAGAACTGAAAAACAATCAACTTAAGGCTAAGAAAAGGCCAGCGCACCACACTGTCATGCACACACTGAACCCAAAATATGCTTTGCCTGGTTGTTAGTTAGTATATTATAATTAGGGTTTGGTACCGAGACCCGGTGCAAGTAGGGCATCGGTGCTTTAACAACCAGAATAGTAATGCAGATTTCGGTGCCACTGAAATGCCTGCTCTACTCTCTGAAAACGGACGCTACGGGCAACCAATGCATCGCTGTGCGGGACAGTACACTTAGCAGCAGGTAACGTTAGCCTACCGTTAGCTAGTAGCTGGGTTAAACAGGGTTAAAATGCTGATAGCTAAACGGTGTAAAGTATGACTGGATTTCAGTGTAGAGGGTTCCAACACCGGGACTGTTATGGGTCAGCTGTTTTGTCCCCGTCCTGTGTGTTTGTTCTCTTCCCTTTTCCACTGTGTTTCTGTCTGTTGTGTTGTGTTCACGTGTTGTGGCTGGAGGCGTGGCTTGAGGGTCTAGGTCAAGGGACGTGGCCATTCACTCCTCATCAGCGCCAGATCGTTAAACTACTTATGTGGTAACTTGGCTCCGTGTTTCCTGTAGTGTTCTTGTGAATACCTTATGCTTGGTTTAATTGTGTTAACCTGTGTACAGATCCCACTCTGAAACTGCTGCTTCCCTGCTACTTCCCCGTGTGACCAGCTCCGCTGCCTCCCCGCTGGGACCGGCTGAGCCGTGGCTCTGTCGCTATCTGCTGTCTTACTGACTTCTACGTGGTACAGCGCGTACACCACTCTATCGGATTTCCTGGGTGAGTCTAGACTGGACTCTCTCAGCCTGTCGGCCTTTGAGTCTCAGTACTGCCTGGAGTCCCCCCTACCTGCCTCGAGAATCCTTTCCATCTCGAAGCTACTGTCCAACTCTCCATCCTTGCATATTCACTGACTGTTCAATAAACATTTCTAACTGCTATCTGCCTCTGCGTGTGTGTGTTTCTATGTTATTGGGTCAAACGGCTAAAATAACAGGGACGTCCAACGGTCTGCAGCTGCCGCTGCCAGAAAAACAACCCAGAGGGTATGTTTATTTCAAACTCACCTCGCCGGCCTCGTGGTGCAATCAATTGCAGTTATTGTAAAATATCCTTTTCATCCAGTGGTTGGTTTTGTTGTTTACCACCAATTTACTGGTGAAATAAGTAATTAAGTTATGAGTTTTAATTACATTTCGAACTAGAACTGCAAGCAGTTGCGACGGGGTCCAAGACTCCAGTCGCCTCAGACGACACAGGGAGCACACAAAAGCGGGACCCAAAGTGTCGTGGTGGGGAGGCAAACGCCAGGAAATATCGAGAGGTGTGAGCCGCAAGATGGCACCCCACCGCCCACCTCCCCAACAAGTACGGTTCAGCCCCTCTGTGTAAATCCGTGTAGCTTTGCTACCATGGTTCCCAGCCCCCTTGGGCTTGGACCTGTAATAAATCATTTTATGTTTACCATATGGCCTTAGCAATAAACAAGCCGTTCTTTAATGTCACGACTGTCGTTGTGTGCTATGTTTTAGCATCTGTATTGGAAAAAAATCCCAACAATACCTAACTCTACTCATGATATTATAGTAACCATTGATTTAAAACAATAAAACTATCCCAGAGTTAGCCAATAAAGTTCATTTTTTATCTGGTGGCCCTGGCCAGATGACATTAGATAACAAATTGCATTTGTTATGGAGTTAAAAGAACCCAGCCACAGTGCATGTGCAAGACAGAGACGTGAATATAACACGGTCAAGAAAGAAAGACAATGTGACTACAGAAAATAAAACAAGCACATGTCGTTGACGTCACAGTGAGCCCCAGACATCAGATATCTTGGAGATACAAATATGGCTGCAATTCTCCATGAACAATCTGTTCTCACTCCTCTTTCTCTATCTCTTTTTCTCCCCCACCCCTCCCCTCCTGTCTTCTATTTATGGACTTGAGTTCTCTTTTCAATCATTTTCTTCACCCTTCTTGTCAATCACACCTCCTCTCTTCCTCTTGCTTTCTTCCTATCGCTGTCTCTCATGGTCTAACCTTTAACATTCTTCACAATACCTCACTGTAATCGAGTGGCCTACAAAAAATAAACAGTGACTGTACACATACTCGTATATCAGATTTTTTTTTGTTTCATCTCTTTTTATCTATCTATCCATCCCTCCACTTAATTATTTTACCTCATTATCATCTCTTTTCTCCTCTGTCATCGGCTGGCACGACCCCACCCTCTCCCTCAGTCTCTCTCTTTGCTCTCTCCAACTCCTCTGCATCATGTGACTCTCAGCTGCAGTTGCCATGGTGACCATCATTATTTCCCAGGAATGTCTCTCTCTCTCTCTCTCTCCCCACTTCCCCATCCATTCTGCAGCACCCTCCTCGATCAGCATTATCTTTCCCTTTCCTTCATCTATCCCTCCATCCCACTTCTTATCCAGCTCCACTTTCGACTCCACCTCTCCTCCCCTCCCCTCTTCCTCCTGTCCTCCCTCTCTGTAGCAGTTGCTAAATAATGGAAGTGATGAAATATTAAATTGTTGTTCCGCCCTCCTGTAGACTTCCCCAATGGAGCCCTAACACACACACACACACACACACACACATACACACACACACACACACACACACACACACACGTACGTATGAATGTATAAGTGCATGTATGTATGCATGTCTGTGTGTGGTCCATGCCTTGCTCCAGTGGAGCTTCCGTTGCCACCCTCACAGGACATTCTGCAACCACACCCTCGACAACACAACCCCCTCCCCCCCCACACACACGCACACACCCACGACAGCACCCACACACCCACCCACACACGACAGCACATGCACAGGACTTCCAATTGGCCTTGTCAAGAACCATTCTTAAAAATGGTCCACAACGGCCATATCTCTCTCATGCTAACCTAGCACTTTTTGTAAAGATTTATCAGCTGAACCCAGAAAACCGATGTGGAATATCTGTTGGCTTGCTGGCCTTCTCCCTTCCAAGTCATCTCTCTACTTTCCCATTTCTGTTGTTTTTAATTCTTTGCTCTACAACACATCCTTTGCGTGAGTACGAGACTGTGGTTGCTTGTGTTTAGGTGTTCACAAAATGGAGGCAGCATCACACATGATATGATTAATGTTGACTTTGTATCTATACTGTGACGAGAAGGATGTTCAATGCTGTGTTCCTAATGGCTCTGTGATTTATAAATCACAGAGAAGATGAATTGTATATGCATTGGTGATCCACTGTTTCCCATCTTTTTAAGTAGCCTTAAAATGGGTTAGAAAATAATTATTTTGTCTTACTTTTCCCTTTCCTTTTTATACATTGCTCATTTATTCTGTTTTATCCTTATATTGTGCTTTGCAATCTGATTTCCCCACTGTGATCAAAACATCTTGAGATACGTTCTATATCTGTTTCTTCCTCATATATATATATATACCCCCCCCACTCCTAACTGTCACCCGCTGTGCTCTGAGCTCTCTCTCCTCTCACTTTCTCTCTTGTTGAGTATAAGTCTCTCGTCCAATCTGCCTCTCTGTCACTCACGGCCTCTTTCTTCTCACACTTCATCTATACTTAGATCCAAAAGTGAGCGGTCACCTCTCCACTCCAAACATATCTCACAGTCTACTGGTTAAACACACACACACAAAAATACACACACACACACACACACACACACACCCCGTCAACATACAGTGAATTTCAAACAAACCCAGATGAAACATGAAAGGAAAGTTACTTGATCAAATCTTTTTTTCGAACCAGGGCGTAATAGAGTAATTCATTTCAAGCCTACCAGCACACGTTTGCACCTTGTACAACAGATTCTCATACTGGATTTCTATCTGCACAAGGGAGACCAAGGGCGCTGTTATATAAAGCAAAGATAAACAAGTGAAGAAGAGCTGCAATATTTAGGATAACTAGTAGTTCCTGTGTTTGGGTGTTGGCTCTCTGGCAGTTTAGCAGGCAAATTATACACATTATAGATGCGTGTGCTGCTGCCTGTCTGTGTAAATGCGTGCCCTGCTGTCGTCCATGCCAACCATCAGTAGTGTGGATTCTTTAATCATAATCTTTGTTTATCACCTGTGCTGTGCTGCATTTCAGCTGGATCCTGTAGCTCTTGTTCACTCTAGCTCTTGGAAAAGGACAATGTTTGCATACGTGATATCTAATGACAGTAGGTCTGTAAAGTCATTAAATCTTAATTGCGATTACGATTTTGGCTCCTAACGATCACAAAAACAAATGCAATTGAGAAAAACGATTATTTTTCCCAAGGAAACTCTTATTTTGTCCTGTGTTCAGAAGGAGAAACAAAGAACAAAAGGGAAAAGTATTAATGGAAATGTCAGAGCTCAAATGTTGTTTACACTGTTGATTCGTTTCAGTGTTTGTTTTAATTACTAGTTGCATAATTTTTCCAAAGGTCATTGAGTAATTGTGTTAAATAATCGTGGCTTTCAATATTGACCAAAATAATCATGGTTATGTTTTTTTTTTCTCATAATCAAGCAGCCCTAATCGACAGGCTATCAAAGGTCTATCCAGAGACCTTAGCCTGGTGACGGTAATATTGAATGAATGAAGGTTAGAAAGTGAGATCTCACTTCTAGGCCAATATTCTCCTAGAAAGCCGTGTCCTGTTCCACTCCAATGGCGAGGCAGCAGCTGACCTATGTGCACTTCTCTTAAAGTTGTACTGGGGATAAAAGGGTCAGTCCGATTGGCCACCAGTTAGGTACACTGGTTGCTTTCATTTTACCAGTCAATTGTCATTCAATGACAGAGTTAAGAATTCAGTAATCTCGCATTGCCAGACCTTCCTCCACAGCGCTGAGGAATTGGCTAGTCCACACAGCATTCCTGGATGGGAGAAAAACACGCTCTAGCTCATTGGCATTTCTTTAAACCAATCACAATCGTCTTGGGTGGGCCAAGGCGCCGGGCGCAGGAGGTACGGCGCCTCTGCAAAATAGCCTCGGAAAGGAACTTGTTTTGGTGGAACATGTGCATGAAGGGAGGCAAGCTCTGGAGTTAAAATGGCTGTTGAGTGTTTGATGAGAAATTTACTCAACATAAAAGATCAACATAATTTCACTGTCAGTTCAAGCTCGGAGGATGTTTCCCAAATCGCCTGGAGTTCAGAATGCCAACACAAAGAAAGAGGAAGGCGAGGGACATGCGGCCTAAAATAAGGGACATCTGGCCGAACCTCCGGCGGCACCGGAACTATCCGGTTAGTGAAAAGTTGTCAATATTGGCTAGGAGTACAGTGAATCAAAAGCATACAGGGCATTCAGTTTGAAAATAACGTACAGAAGCAGCAATGACTATTTTGCCACACAGTTTTGCCAATAGTGTTGACTATTTTTGTACTCCTAATTTAATTACATCCATTTATCCATTTATTGGGGCCCTAGTGCCCAACGCCCCACACACCACAAAAGATAGATAGATAGATAGATAGATAGATGATAGATAGATAGATAGATAGATAGATAGATAGATGTAGATAGATAGATAGATAGGCTATTATTTTTAGGCCCACATTATTATTATTAATATTATTATCATCAGTAGCGGTAGGTATGCCTATTATCATTACTAGGCTATTTTTATAATTGGCAGTAGTACCAGACTTCTAATGTGAGCTTGCAGATATTATTATTATTAGTAGTAGTATTATTATTAGTATTATTATGAGTAGTATTAGGCCTATCATCATTACTAGGCTATTGCTATATATTTATATGAGGTTACATGCTTTATTGTTATTATTGTTATTATCACCATCATCATCATCATCATCAGTAGGCCTATTATTATTACTAGGCTATTGCTATAATTGGGAATTGGCACCAAACCTCTGATATTAATTTATGCTTTATTATTATTATTATCACTAGGTCTAATAGTAGGCATCATCTGCATTTTTTAAAGAAGCTTGCAGGTTGGTGATATTAATGTGAGACCTGAGCCTGCTTTGCCTTGCAAAGATCCTCCATTCTTGGCTCAATGTTTGATAAACATAGCCTCAAATCATCCTCGATTTGTGCACGATTACGGTATTTAGTTTTTTTCCGTTTTTTCTCCCTTTATTAGATAGAGTGACAGTGATGTGTGAAAGGAGAGAGAGGGGGGAAGTGACATGCAGCAAATGGGCCACAGGCCGGATTCAAACCCGGGTGCGCTGCGTCGAGGAGCAAGACTCTGTACATGGGCACCCGCTCTACCCACTGAGCTATCTGGGTGCCTGGTATTTAGTTGTATAGTAGTATTGAGTGCAGTCATTTTTGAGAATCCTGCCTCACACAAATGTGTTGACGCGAAAGGAAGGAGAATCTTCAAGGCGACGTCCCAGAGTTCAGCGTATTCCTGCATCAATGATGCCCAGAAGGACGAAAGAGGGCAGGAGCTAAAGAGTTCCTTCAGTCGACTGTCACTCTTCAGCTCAATAAGCTGTTCCTGCATATCCATTGATAGCTCGTTTGCTGTGCACACAAACGGATCTCGAACCCACGCAAAAGATCGATAATCCTCTTTAAAGTACGTCGCAAATTGTTTTAAAATAGTTTGACTCACCAATCGGTAGATTTGTACATAAAATCCATCCGACGCTTTCTCGTGAAGGCGTCGATCACAGCGTTGTAAAACTCGTCTTTACGGCGCATCAGTTTGCAGAGTCTCTGACTCGGCGAGGGCTGGAAGACCTGCTGGCCCGGTCCGGTTCCGACTGGATCCGAAAATGTGCGATGCTGTGCCGGTATTATATGAGCTGACGGCTTTTCCTGCTTGGTTAAAGCTGCGGGCGGGTTGTTCAGATCCAGGACCCCGTAGAGGTCCAGCCGCTGACTGTTCAGATCCCAGGACCCCGTAGAGGTCCCGCCGCTGACTGTTCAGATCCAGGACCCCGTAGAGGTCCCGCCGCTCACTGTTAGCACGGCCACATAGCCACATCTCTTCTTCCATACCAGTCAGTTTGAAACGATGCGACGAGTATTTGTCCCTTTTGCTGCAGTAGTCCATTTAAGGCTGGCGTAGACCTCCATCTTGCTATTAGTTCTTTTCTTGAATTAAAATCGAGTTTAGAGAAATTCCTCACCGCTGTGATGTCGGCGGACACCGCTGCTGTTATTTTGACTTTGAATTTCGCGGGGATTGCGCTTACAACGTAGCTGGTGTAATGACGTCAGCTACGCAAAGGGACAGTAATATCTCGATTTTAATTGGTCCGTGTTTGATATCTAACGGAGACGATTACTGGCATAACACATTTACGTACAAAGGCACGGCAGAGTTGTGCCTTTTGACGTACATGTTAAAGAATACAGGATCAAAGTGCGCATGCGCGGAGGGGTGTGTGTCTTCTCCCTGCTCTGACTGCAGGCTGTGCCTGCTGCGCGAGGCTACTGCTGACTGGGAGTGCTTTTGGACGGGAGAGGGGCTCACGGCATCTCCCGTGGTTGAGCACAGTAGGCCTAACTGCAGAGTGATTCGTGCTTTCGAGTCTACAAACACTACAAAAGTCTCCAAAAACACCATTAAAAGTCGCTAGATTTTTAGCTTTTGAAAAAAAAAAAAAAAAAAAAAAATTATTTTTTTTTTTTTCAGTTTTTTTCCCCTCCCATCCTGTAGTCTACTCGCGCCCCCCCGGGAGAGAGTCCGCGCCCCCCCGGGGGGGTGCGCCCCACCGGTTGAGAACCACTGATCTAGATAACGTAACAGTGATATGACCAAAGGACGTATCATGGAATTCATTCCAAACTTTAATTTGTTTGAAAAGTAATAAATACATATCTCTCTATCTAATAAAGTGGGACGCCTCTGTGTGTATGTGTGTATGTGTGTGTGTGTGTGTGTGCGCGAGTGTGTGTGTGCAAATCCATGAAACAACTGTCTGATTACTCCATTTTAATTGTGATATTTTTTGATTACTCTCTGAATCTGCCACGTCACTCTCTCAGGTAAATATATCTATGTAGGAGTAGCCCACCCTGTAAGTCAGTAGTGGGCTGTAGAGTGGAGTTGCATATTAAGTGGTTTGGGGTCCTTCTCTAAGTAATTCTGGGGTACAATTTGGCTTTGGAGAATTCTACAATCGAGCAATTGGCCCGTTCTAAACCCGTTCCAAACAACATTCAACAGGCACTTTACTAGTTTTCAAATTTGGCTTAAAGAGAAAATAATCTTGTTAATCACATTTATATCTGAGACAATTAATTTGACAGCAAAATGTGGAATTGTCACAGCTCTAGATGGTTGGTAAAGAGCAGCATTGTTCGATTGTTATTTAAAGATGAACAAATTCACGGTGAAGAATGTAATAGAAACAATGAAAAGATTAGAAGATTGTTCCATTCCAATAATCTTTGGAAAGGCTGAGTGTTGCCTGTTTTAGCTGCTGCTCCTTAGCTGAATCCCAACGCAAAACGAGTTTTCCTAACAGTCAAGGCAGAAGTATCAAATGTGAATCCATGCAGTGACTGTAGCATTATGCCGATGTAATAGAATCCCTCTGTTTGCTCAGAGTGAGACAGAAGGAGAGGGGGAAGGGATGGAGCGATACAGATGAGAAATGCAGAAAAGAGAGAAAATAGAGTGTGAAAATGAGAGGAGAGAAAAGTTGTTGGGGCCCCCACTCCACCCAATAGCATGTGAATAGCTGTGGCCAAAACACAGCATCCAATCACATGAAGAATAGGTGGTCAGGTGGTCCCATGGCTGCATGTTCCATGGTGGTGGCCCGGCTAGCCTGGTTGCTACGGTAACTGTTCGGTATCCTAGAGACTGGCAAAGGGGCTTACAGAAAACTGAATGGTAAGACACCCAGAAAAAAGAGACGGCGCTGGAGAAGACGAAACCTCATCCCGTATCCCACACTGTAGGATTTAGACAAGCTGGGGGTGTGTGTGCATGTGTGTGCATGTGTGTGTGCATGTGTGTGTGTGTGTGTGTGTGTGTGTGTGTGTGTCTGTCTGCATGCATTTAGGATGTTGCAGCCATCAGAGATAAGAGCTGTTGAATTAGATTATCTTATTTTCCCAGGTACAAACACACACACACGTCCACGCATGCACACGCACAAGCAAACACACACACACACACACACACACACACACACACACACACACACACACACACACACACACACACACACACACACAGAGATAAGTGTGCAGGCAGTGCTACAGTCAGGTCTGATGCTTCATTGAACTATAAATAATGACACACTCACAAACACAAACACATCCAGGGATGATTGATGAGCCCAGCTCAGATATGCCTGTGAATCATTTCAATAAAGGTGTGTCGACTTTGTGTGTGTGTGTGTGTGTGTGTGTGTGTGTGTGTGTGTGTGTGTGTGTGTGTGTGTGGTGTGTGTGTTTGTCATAACATAACGCATTGGGCCTCGTCCACCAACATTTTCTTATTTGGGATTTGTTCTTAGGTAAGAACAGAATCTACGCACACTCAAGAGCACGCTTGCACATAATTGAGAGCTGACATGTTTGCGGAAAATAAGTAGTTATACCGTTTTTGTCCGTTCTAATTTAAAATGTAATATTTCTCTCCTTTATAATTTTGTAACAACAATTTTTCTTTACTTGACACATAATTATAAGTTTGTTTTAGTAAAAACACACTACACTTAAATTTCTGCTCATTTGTAAAGCACTTTGAATTGCCATTGTGTATACATTGAGCTGGACCTAAATAAATAAACTTGCCTTGCTTAGCGTTCAATTCACATGAATTATGTTAACGGGGAACCTTGCCATCCAATAACAAGGAATTGATCATGCTATTTCTACGCCCAAAGTATGCATATTTCTGCAGACTAGGACTGCACCACACACTGGCATATTTATTCATTTTTGCCAGTTCTGTTCTGCGCCCTTCTCCGCTGCGTGAGTAATTGCATTCCATGCGTTGGTTTTATTTGCTGCTTTGTATCCACTGCAGACGCTACTAAATAGGATGCCTCGTTTTTTGCTGACGTCTTGCAGCAGTACCTCCACTTCAGAATTACTAACGTTTTTCTTTCTATTGGAGGAGAGGCCTCCACCGTCTTTACCACGTGTTGACATTTCTCTATAATGGCCCGTTACAGGGTACCTGCTCGCCTCTACTTGCCTTTTTTTTCCGTTATGAAAAAAGTACCTGGTAGTAGCTAAGAAGTACTTTTTTTAGTACCACCTCTGTCGAGGTTCCAGGCAAGCTGAGGCGATCCCAAAAGGTGACATTAAACCTGCAGACTCCTGATTGGTCGGAGAGAATTGTCACTAATCATCATTGCATGTAACAGATGGGGGTGTTCTGAACAAACTCGCCATTTTAAACAGTTCAACCAGCGGCGTTTTTGGCTGAAAAAACAAAAACACACAGGTTCCCATTTACGAAGACATTGGGATTCATCCTTCGAAGAACACGCCTGTGAATAATTCTGCTCTTTAAGAACACGTAATGAATCAGACGTAGACTTTT
Organism: Etheostoma spectabile; assembly: GCF_008692095.1. Classification (NCBI taxonomy): domain Eukaryota; kingdom Metazoa; phylum Chordata; class Actinopteri; order Perciformes; family Percidae; genus Etheostoma; species Etheostoma spectabile. Next base: position 22,009,008 of record NC_045740.1, on the reverse strand, counting down.
CTTAGGAAATTTCTTAAGAACAAATTTATGAAAAAAAGTAGGAAGATATTGGTGAATGAGGCCCATTGTTCTACTACATTTTGTATGTGCTTTTTTATGTCTTAGAAAACCTTTACCAGCTGCTTTTCTGTGCGTATGCATGTGTCTTGTTTAACACCAGAGCTTCAACACGAGTCCCAAAGCTCTAAGCTTGTCATTTGGAGAAATAGTTTTTCTATGAATTTCCAGACTTCTACATTCCCCATTGTTCGATTTGGACCATTTCAGAAGTGTGACATTGTATTATTATTATAATGATTTCAAATAGAAGTGAGTACATAGTAAGTCATGATGCATAGGGGATAGGGGAAAGTTAACTCCAGGAAGCTTCTCCCATTGGCTTAAGTCTCTGGCAATCCAATTTATATCATGCACTGTTAAAAATCCAACAGAGGCAGTCGCATTGCACTTATCTCCCTCACCAGATATGAAAATGAGCTTGAGTCTGTGTAATGTTCTCCTTAAGGTCGGGTCACATCAGAAAGTGGCACATGTAAAATTCATCACACGTCCTTAATAAATAGGCAGTGCTAAAAAAAAAAGTGATGTTGGGTCAGTTGGTATACTACTGCATATGGCGAGCTAAAGTCTAACATCCAAGAATTTCTAATAAGGGAAGACGTTCCACTCTCTTGATACTTCCGGCTTCCGAACTGGTTGCAGTTCCACCAGAGTTGGGGCACTCACAGGCCAGTGCAGAATGAATGGAACTCTATGGAGCTATACCCTTCAACATCTTCATCATCACTTTTCTCAGGATATCATTTTTTGTCTAGTATTGTTGCTTTCAAAAGGGGGGGCTACAAAAATATAGCCTGCTGGGTGTTAGATTTTTTGAAAGTGGCTTTTTTGTTCTAAAACCCTTTTAAAATCTCAATGACGTCTTACAGATAAGACGCCGGAGATACTGTTTTTTTACGGCAAGCTCTCAGTCACTTCCTTTGGTCTCTCGAGGCATTGTTTCTGTAGCCCGGACATTTAACTGCTGGCTGTGGGGTTGCACCCGTACTATCTTCCGAGGGAATTTACGTCCGCCATAGTGATTGCTGTTTACACTCCACCATCTGCTGATGCGGAGGCTGACGTCATTCACACCACTGTCTCACAACTTCAGACGCAGCAGCCCAATGCCTTCATCATTATCACTGGGGTTTTTAATCATGTGTCACTGGATAAATCCCTCCTGGACATTCAACAATATATTATCTGCCCCACAGGAGACAATAACATTCTAGACAGTCTAGGAGTGCCGTGTGAGCCACATGGGGAGGACATCAATAATACGACAGAAAAGGGAACTGAGCCAGAAGGCAAAGCTCTACCGGTCAATGTTCGTTCCTACCCTCACCTATGGTCATGAAGGCTGGTTCATGACAGAATGAACGAGATCCAGGGTACAAGCGGTTGAAATGGGTTTCCTCAGGAGGGTGGCTGGCGTCTCCCTTAGAGATAGGGTGAGAAGCTCAGTCATCTGTGGGGAGCTCGGAGTAGAGCCGCTGCTCCTTTGTATCGAAAGGAGACTGTTGAGCTGGTTCGGACTAGGTGGAGGGATTATATCTCCAACTGCTCCCCCCGTGACCATTACCGGATATGGTAATGGGACGAAGATGGATCACCGGGTGCTAGATAAGTGCCGGGTGCTAGACACTTAGACATCACATCTGCACTAAGTGCAACTTGCACATTAGGTTTATTTACATCTTTATTAATACTAGTTAAGCAGTTATACATTTTGTATTCCCAACTTGTATATATTTAAAATATTTGTTCTTGTATTTTTATCCTATTATTCATGTATATTGTGTGTATGTATATGTTGCATCCCATTATTTCATGTAAATTGTATACTAGTATTTCTGTGCTGTGTAACTGATATTTTGCTGCTGTAACACTGTCATTTTCCATTTTTTGAGATCAATAAATGTCTACCTACCTACTCACAGTGGCTTGCATACATTTACACACCCATGCTAAAGTTGATTAAAAAGAGGAATGAAAAATGCCTTGATTAAAAAATTTAGGACAATTCAACCTTTTAAGGACACCAGTACAGAGGGCATGAGTATAGACACCCCTATGTTAAATTCCCATAGAGGCAGGCAGATTTTTATTTTAAAGGCCAGTTATTTATGCCTATCTCAAGGTATGGTGAAGGATATGTGATGATGGGGGGCTATTTTAATTCCAAAGGCCAACGGAACTTTATCAGGACGCATACTATCCTGGATCCATGAAATAACTGCCCTTTAAAAATATAAATGTGCCTGCCTCTATGGGAATTTAACATAGGGGTGTGTGTACTTACGCCCCCTGTATTTTAAGGAAGAACATTTATTTATTTACAATACATTATTCATCCACAGAAAATTGGTGTCCTTAAAAGGTTGGATTTTCCTAAATTATTTTAATTAAGGCATTAAGTTTAATTTCCAAAAGATGTTTTTTTATTCCTCATTTTAGTCAACTTTAGAATGGGTATGTAAACTTATGCAAGCCACTATACCTCCCTACCTACCTACCAACAACACAGCTGACAGGTTAGGCTCTCCCTGTTAATACATGTGCTAGTAAGAGGTTTGCTAATGTTTTAAAGGTCCCATGGCATAAAGATTTCACCTTATTTGTTTTTACATTAATATCTGTTCCCCCAGCCTGCCTATGGTCCCCCAGTGGCTAGAAATGGCGATAGGTGTAAACCAAATCCTGGGTATCCTGGGTGCCCTGCTCTGTCATTGAGACAATGAAAGTTCAGATGGGCCAATCTGGAATCTTGCTCCTTATGAGGTCATAAGGGGCAAGGTTACCTCCCCTTTCTCTGCTTTGCCTGCCCAGAGAATTTGGTCCACCGATGAGTGAGAGACATTATGGCTTTCAAACGAGCAAAATGGCAGTTGGTCAAGGCCACACCCCCAGCCTCCACCTTGCCCCTCTCTTCTCCTCAAGAGCTACAGACTCAGAAATGGTACATACTAAGGAAAGCTCATTGTGGGACTGGTTTTAGTGGCTGTAATTCTGCACCGAGGCTGAATTTTGGGAAAGAGACTTCAGATATGGTATAAGGGGACCAATAAGGTCTATATAAAAGCATCCAAAGAGCACCATGTCATGGGACCTTTAAAGACCACGCCGAAATGTTAACTCTGACATTCAGGCTCCGCTTCGGATGCCATCAAGTGGGATCTCCGGTCGTTATTAGTCCTTCACTGACCAATCAGCATTCATTAACAGAATGCTAGCGTGTTATGGCCAATAACGTCTCAATCTGTAAGAAATCAAAAGGGCATAAGAACTCGTTCATTAAATTTTTGACCTATAATCCATTATGAAATTGGAAAAACGACAATCAGGCGTAACAGACAAATGTAGCCGTCTAGCTTCATAGACTCCAATTCATTTTGCAAGCGATCCCCCCCAGTGGAACTCTGGTGGAACTGCAACCATATTCAGTACAATGGGGCTAAACAGGGAGTGAACAGGCTTCCCGTAGATGTGCTTTGCTAACATGCTAGCAGCCCAGAACCATGCTAGCTCTAGTCAGCAACAGCTCTCAGAACCACTTTCTAATTTCTCTGTATTGTGGCATTAACTCTAACTTTTGTCCTCGTAACAGCACTTATCATCATCATTTAAAGCTATTTAAATGAAAAAAAAGGTTTTAAACGCTGTAAATGTTTTAAAAGGAAAACTTTTCAGTAGCAGCTTGTAAATAGGAACAAGAATTAGGACAAAACTAGGATATTGATGATTGCTCGACTGTATTTGTGTGTGCCCAATGAAGTAGCGGACTGCAGTGTGTGTGTGTGTGGTGGTGTGTGTGTGTGTGTGTGTGCGTGTTGGTGTGTGTTGTTTGTGGTGTGGTGTGTGTGTGGTGTTGCGTGCGTGACAGCCTATGTGGGTTATAAGTCATAAAGATGTTCACTCGTCTGGCTCTGACACTCATCCTACCATGATAAAACGGTGCAGTGTTAGTGTGAGTATGCATGTGTTTGTGTGTGTCATCACCCTGTGGGCAGAACTTTCTGCAGTACAAGACTAGAAAGCAGAAGTGGTGTACTAGCTGCTGGCTGACACACACGCACATCTTCCATGTTTTTTTCCCCACATTATCCTCTCTCTCTTCTCTTTCTTACCACTTAGACCATTACTCTGGTCTATTCAAGCTGCCCCCCACCCTTCGCTCTGTTAGAGGAATGAAGAATATTGAAGAGAAGCTGCTATGGACAGAGAACAGCTCCCCAACCCACACACACACACACACACACACACACAACCGCAGAGAAAGGAAGGGGTGCGCTGAGGCATATTACTGTATGCATGACAGAACTCATACAGTACTCACCACTATAGCAGTGTACTCACAAAGAACACAATGGACCATACGGACATTCAGTCTTGCTCACTCTTTCTATGTCCTGCAGCACTGTGTGTGTGTGTGTGTGTGTGTGGTGTGTGTGTGTGTGTGTGTGTGTGTGTGTGTGTGTGTGTGTGTGTGTGGTAATTTACTATGTCCTGGATGTATGTGATGTCTTGTTCTGTCTTCACTGAAGTTACTCCTACAAAGGTGGTTAGATTAAAGTAGATGCAGCAGCACAGCTACAGTAACAAGCTACGACAGTTTCCTCCATATTGGACTCTTCGGCTCTCTGTTCCCTCAAAGGTCAGCCCTGTCAAGACGGCTTGCTATAAAGTGTATTCAAGGGTTAAAGATCACAGAATTTCACCTTGACGACAGAAATGTATGCAGATTTATTTTGCCACGAACTGAAAGCAAAAAGGTGCTGTTCTAAGAGTGTAGTGCTGTTTGTTTAAATACCGGAGCGTAATGCACGCACAATACCATTTATAATTAATTTTAATACCAACTTCTACTGGTAAATGTATGTAGGATATAATGGAATATCCAAAAGGATTTTAGGCTATAAAATGAATTATTTACCAAGTCCGTGAACTTATTACAGCATTTATATCATGGTACTTGATACATACATGCTTTGTCGCAAAACAATAAAAGAGTTATTGTATCTTATGAAGGAACAAATGTTAGACCTTTGTGAACAAAATGTAAGACTTTCTAAATAAATGTAAGACTTTTAAGGCCTTATTTTTTGAATTATATATGTAAGACATAAAGACTTTTAAGATCCTGCAGGTACCCTGTATTAGGCCTGCACGATATTGGGGAAAAAACTGACATTGAAAAAAGCAAAAGTAATTTTTAAAAGATGACATAAAAATCTCTATTTGGAAATCATTCTCGACTAGTGCGGAAATTTTGTAGGGGAGAGCATCTACGTAGAAGAACAAAATGAAAAAGGATCTTTTCTAATTATGCTTTTTAATGCTTTACAAACACCAAAGCAAAGAAATGCTGTGACTAACATTACTCTTCTGAAGTGATTTTGGAGAGGGAAATTAGGTAGAAATATGCTGGTTGTCTAGCATGACACCAATGTATTCATATAATAATCAATCCAGGCTAACGTGTATGACAGTGACGGCATGTTGCTTCCTCTAAATTTCAGGTTGTGGTCGACTAGAGGGGCCAGCTAGTTAGTTTGATAAATTGATCAGACCTGCACGTCAAGTGCACTAGCAACAAACTCTGTGTATCCAAGAACAATTAAATCAGTGTAAATGACGTTAGATCAGACACAGACTTCTGTAGTAGATTAGTGTTACATTTCCAGCGTTGCGGCTCCGAACCGTAATGTTAGTTAGGACGGACGGACCCCTAGTTTCTTTAGGCTAACTATATTAGCTTTAGCCTGGCTGGTAGCAGCTTTCTGCTTGTTTCTTTAGGCTAACTATATTAGCTTTAGCTTGGCTGGTAGCAGCTTTCTGCTTGTTTCTTTAGGCTAACTATATTAGCTTTAGCCTGGCTGGTAGCAGCTTTCTGCTTGTTTCTTTAGGCTAACTATATTAGCTTTAGCTTGGCTGGTAGAAGCTTTCTGCTTGTTTCTTTAGGCTAACTATATTAGCTTTAGCTTGGCTGGTAGCAGCTTTCTGCTTGTTTCTTTAGGCTAACTATATTAGCTTTAGCCTGGCTGGTAGCAGCTTTCTGCTTGTTTCTTTAGGCTAACTATATTAGCTTTAGCTTGGCTGGTAGAAGCTTTCTGCTTGTTTCTTTAGGCTAACTATATTAGCTTTAGCTTGGCTGGTAGCAGCTTTCTGCTTGTTTCTTTAGGCTAACTATATTAGCTCTAGCCTGGCTAATAGCAGCTTTCTGCGGGGGGAAATGGCCGGGAGACGTTGTGATTATGTGGCATTAATCAGGTGATTTAGTTCGTATTTGCAGCAAACATAAAACACTGACTACTGTAGCTTCACTGACTACCCATCAAAACCATGCACATCACTGTGTCAGCGGTAGCTGCTGCCTACGGTACTTTTCTACACACAGAGAGCCTCACTTTCCATAACAAACCCCGTCAGACTAGCTTCCCTTTCTTCTGTGTGCATGGATGTAGGAGTAAGGTGGGGGGGGGGGGGGTCTTGTGTAAGGTTTATTCAACGTTAACTGTAGTTGATCATATTTGTATTAGACATTTGTATGTTTATGTGCGATGTGTCACCAATATGTTTTCTTGAGTGCCCAAGTCAAATTTGTCCTAAGGGAGACAGTAAAGGCGTACAGTATCTTATCTTATCAGGACTCGTCAGTTCAATAAACCACAGCGCTGCTGACAAAGCAAAATACAACAATAAAAAGTGCACTGGATGTGTACGTTTTTGAATATATACTATATAAAAAATGCAATGAAGAAACGCAATATAAAAACATAAAAAAACATTTAAAACAAGCATGCCATTTTAGAAAACACCTTGGTTCTTTTTGCAATCAAAATAAGGTTTAGGCACACTTAAAGAGAATAAGGAATGAATGCAGTTAATGACTTAGTACAGGGATGTGTGTGTGTATGTGTGTCTGTGTGTGCGCATGCATGATATACAAGATAATAAAATGCTGTCTTGTTCCATAGCCAAATTAGCTTAGCCATATAGCTGTCTTAGACTGAATGAAGAGAGAAGAGCGAGTGAGGGAGAGAGGAAAGGAGGAGCAGTGATGGGAAGATAACAGAGATGAAAGAGAGGGAGAAAGAAAAAGAGTGAAAAAAGTGGGAGGGAGGACACTAATGAGAATGGTTGAGAGGGGGGAGAGACTCCAGAGGGGGAGAGACTCCAACCAATCCAATCAAAGTCCAGACACATTGGGGCCATGTTATGTCATTGCCAGACACACGCGCACACACACACACACACACACACACACACACACACACACACACACACACACACACCACACTACACATACACACACACACCCACACACCCTTGAGCCATTCCTCCACTAGCTGATCAATAGAAGCAGCACCAGAAGAGCTAGCAGGGGAGAGTGAGGGAGCTATCTTTCAGCTCTCATAATCATGATGGTCGGTTCACACTGCAGAAATAAAAATATTGTTGTGCCGGTGTGATGAATTCAGACATACACTGGCTGAAAGGATGCTCCAACATTAGTGTTGAAAATCCGACATAATCAATACTCCACACAGAATTGATCTCTTGAAGTACAGGTCCAATCCTGTATTAAAGTGTATGCATTCACTAATGTACAGTAGCGTGTATGGATAATGACGATCTAAACTCCATCTCCATATAGGCAAGATACAGAACAAATGTCAGACTGGAGAGGCGAACAATTTGAGGAAACCAATATTGTAGTTCTATCCTACTAATTAAAATACAGGCCTGTATTTGTGGCCTATATGGTATCAAACAAGAACTACTGGCACAAGGATTTATTGGGTAACATGCGTGATTATGACTATTCTAATAAAGCTATCAACAATAACAGTCTGTGGTTGGAAAATGAGGATTGCCACTATTTGTTTTAAATCGCCATGTGATTAGAGATATATGATACCACGGTCAGCCGATCTCATTTAGTTGTACGGCAGGAATGCAGTAGTGCACAGAATCGCCATGGTTACCACACATTGATCGCCTGGCTTTTACTCGCTGAGTGTTATCCGCCTGTCTATTCACAGGACGTACGTAGACTCAAATACACAGGCGAAGTGGCACTTTGGGTGTGAAATGCCCTTAAGGCGAGTTCCTTCACAGCCCTGAATCCTGGGCTTCTTCATTTGGAGCATTAAAGGTGGTAAGCTGAAAAACGATGAGAGCTCTGACGTTGAGGGAAGGCGACCAACTAGATTGTTTAAGTAAAACAAGAATTCCCACTCTGTCCTGAAATGAACAGCAAAAAAGCCACACATTGACATTCATTTGCTATGGCTGAGTAAATGCACGGCCACATTTCCATCTCGCCTGGCTGCTAAAACAGCCTTTCAAACTGAAAGGAGTCCGAACATTGTGTTCCATCACTATTTATTGTGTATCAAATATAAGTAAACATGTGATTTTTCAAGACAGAAAAAAAAAGGGATTTACTTCTGATATATTGTGTTGAAACTGCAACATTGGAGTGACATCGATCACTTTAAATGTTCTTTCATTTTTGCCATTGGGCTTGGAGGAGGAAGAGGAGGCACATGTTTGTCTGACAATGGATAAGTAAGCAAGACGCAGCAGCAGCTGGACATGAACGGATGAATGGATGGACACATGAGGGTATGAAGCAAAAATAGTGAGGGTTGAGAGAAGGTTAGAGGGAGTTAAGGAATATAATAGGGAGGAAAGAGAGTAGGATTCCCGATGCCTTTACACACACACACACACACACACACACACACACACACACACACACACACACACACACACACACACACACACACACACACACACACAGGGGGCACCCCATTTAAGGCTAAATTATTCATGAACAGACAGACGTAGCTTTTTATGAAGTTAATAATTGAAGCAAGATGAATTAGAAGAGGGTAGGGGAGAAAGTGAGGGGAAAATGGGGCTAGAGTGGAGAGACAAAGATATATGGTTAGTTTTTTAATTAAACCAACTCAAAAAAAAGGGCCGGCCTCCTCACCCTCCTCTCCTCTTACTGCATCAGACTGAAATACGTTTTAGCTGGACAGCCCTACAACCCTCGGTCACTGAGTGAGGAGGTTTTGGTCTTTTTTTTGAGGAGTTTAGTCATTGGTCGGCAGTGTGATGATGTTGAGTGTTGGCGTTTCTCTATTGGCCATTGCCCTTAAAAATGTATTCGGGATTGCCTGCGCTATCGCCCATCAATCAGTTGATTAACTTTCTCAACACACAGTGGATGCTGTTGTTGCTGCCACCTGTTTCAAACGTACGTGTGTGTGTGTCTCCTCTCTTTCACTCTTTCTTCAGACACAAATGAATGTGTAGAACAAGGAGTCCCTACGTAATTTAGAAAACAAATACCCAATCACAAACAGCAGTCACACAGGGCTATTTCTAAATGAATATAGTGGGGGGGCAGGTTTTGATATTTCATCTTGTAAAAATCAGGGGATTTGAAACTCCAGGAGGACGTGCACTGTGCATCGTCTAGATTTCTGTTCTCAGCTATCCCTCGTCCTTCTTCTCCTTTTATTCATTCTTTCCACACCAATAGTGGTAATCTTCACTTTCTCTTCAGCATCTTTTTATCTCCCCCTCGTCCTTCTCAGGTGTCCCTGTTACCACGGCAACAGCAGACATCGGAATTAATCACCGAGAGCGCTCGTTTCTCTTGCGCCTACAGTAAGAACACACTTACGCATGCATGTACGCACGCACAAACACGGTTGAATCCCTCTCATGTTGTGCATCATGCTGCTGTCTATCAAACCCCAGTGAGAATTTCATCTGATAAAAATGTTCACGTATTAACAGATATGAATGCTACAACACTGCGTTTGCATCATCTGCGAGGAAGTGCAATCAACAGTGTAATGTTACTAATTGAGGATAAAGTGTTTGTGCGCGCGCGTGTGTGTGTGTGTGTGTGTTTGTGTGTGTGTGTGAGCAGTTATGGCATAATCAGGTAGCAAAGCAACTGTAGGGAAACTTGTCTTTGATAAAAAGCTGATGTGTCTGTCTGGCAATGCTTGTATGAACGTGAGCATGCACAAGAGTTGGAAAATGCTGCTTATGAGGTGGACGAGAGACAGAGAGAGATAAAGAGAGAGAGAGAGAGAGAGAGAGAGAGAGAGAGAGAGAGACTCATGCTGATGGTATATGCCAACCTTCAATTAGCAGCGGTAGTCAGCAGGGCATTGATTAGCCTCTAAATGCCAGAGCAGTGTGCACACACCCACATCAAAAGACAAACACGCTCACACAGAGACACACGTCCACTCAGAGGTGCAAATAAATGTCACAAGAAATTTCATGATCGTGAATTACACCTTCATTGCGACGATTGGTGAAATGGCGGTCTAAAATAACCAATCAAATACTGTTGCAGCTTTAGCAATAATAAGCAGCGGTGGAAAATCATTTACTTAAGTAAAAGTAATAATACCACACTGTAAAAAGGAATAGTCCTGCATTGAAAATGTTACTTGATCAAAAGTAGGTAAGTAGCATCAGGAACTGTTTAATGGTCTTATAATTTCAGCTGGACTTATAGGCCGTTAAATGAAACACGGAATTTATTAAACTGTGTGTTTTAGTGTAGTAAAAAGTACAATGTTTCCCTCTGAAATGTAGTGGAGTAGAAGTAAAAAGTGGCATGAAAAGAAAAGACTCGAGAAAAGTACAATTACCTTAAGGGCGTACTTAATAGGAGTGTTAACAGGATGGACTGTTTCGGTACGGGATGTTCGTAACGGTACACAGAATGCGGTCTTTAACAGAAATGATTAGGCTTGTTCTGCGTGTGGAACAAAATTCAATTCCGAGATCCCACACAAACATTTTAAGTGGCGGACCAAAAGTTTGTTTAATCTCCGTGTCAAGATGGGAATCATTTCAAAAACGTTTTAGCTATCTATGGTTGTTGGATTGCTAAACGCCATTCAACTGGCATTATTTGTTGTGTTTGATGCTAACTTGTAGCCCGCAGTGAACCAACTTGGTTTAGTTGATCCATTTTACTGTATTGACATTACAGAAGTCTCTTGTTAGCATCTTGCATGCTACTTGTTACAAAGTGACGCATGTGCAACTCAAATCTGCACTCGACTTACATCGGGGAGTGAAACTCCGCCCTGGACTTTGAGCGTTTAGAGATTAGATTAGATTAGATTAGATTAGATTAGATAATACTTTATTCATCCCACAATGGGGAAATTCACTTGTTACAGCAGCAATTTTTCCACAACTAAAACAAACTAACAAACAAGCAAAGAAACAAACAACAGACAATGTGTTAAAAGTGCTAAATGAATGTAAAGTGGCATTATATAAAAGTATTGTAAAGTAAAGTAAAGCGAGGTAGCCAATTGCCATAGTACAAAAATATTGCAATATAACCCTTGTATGGTATTCGGGTAAAATTGACCCATTTCAGTATACATTTTTTGTACCTGAAAATCAATGGCCTTACCTTATTTTCTGTTATAAACATGTATTCCTGACTCAATTCAAAAAAAAAATTTTGGATATGACCACTTATGTATTTTCCAAGAAAAGAATGATCACATAGTGGATTTTTAACATGAATTATAAAATGATGACAAAAAACAAATCCCACTTCCATTTTGAATTGTGTTGTAGTAGAGACTGATTGCATTCCCTGCACATATATGTTATCTCAATTGTTTGAAAATTGAGATAAAAACAATATTTGTCAATAGATTATAGGGATACGAGAGGGTCCCGAAAGTGAAGACAATCCAAGGGTTAAGTAAGTGACCTGAAATTAAATTGAATAATGTGTAAGGTGGTGCAGGTGTTGTAGAGTCTGACAGCAGCCGGGATGAATGACCTGCCACAGTAGCATCCGGAAAATGTAGCAGCCAAGCCTCTCGTTAGCTAGCGTCATGGCCAATGTAGAGCCTCCGTTATCATTAAGGTCTCCTGTTTGGGAACACTTCGGTTCCCCGGTGAACTACAACAACGGACGAAAACAAGTGGATAAGACGAAGGTAGTGTGCGGATGTTGCTCATTAGTGATCGGGTACGTTTCTGCACCACGTCAAACTTGCTAACTCCCTTCAAACTGCACCACGTAAATGTGAATATCACTGCTACAAGAGGAAAAGAACGAGAGTAGGGGAAACGCAGCGCCATTTCAACAGACTTTTGCTGGTATTTAAGGCATCTGCTGTAGCACTCACCACTGATGGATGGACATCCAGAGCTACTGAGAGCTACTTACCAGTGACTGGCCATCACATCACCGCTGAGTGGAACATGGTAAGCCATGTCCTGCAAACTCACCCACACAAGCACAAATCTGGCAGAGGGACTCAAGGAGGCATTGTTGGAGTTGAAGAGGCCAGGAACAACAATTCCTGACACAAAGGACAATCCTAGGAATATTAATAATAAACAACAAGCACCTGGGTTGTTTCTTTACTTTACTTCTTGGAAGTATTACATTTTTTTCCCCTTACTATACCTAAAATGAACCAAACCGTGACTTCAAAACTGAGATCCGTACCGTTACAACCCTAGTACTTAAGAACATTTACTTAGTTATATTCCACGACTGATAATAAGTCTCCACATCTGCATCAATCCTGCATTATGATCACAGTGAAAGTAGCTTTACCCGGCAGGAAAGATGACTAAAGTAGCACAATTCTTTCTTTGTATCCGACTGTTCTGCCATTTCTAAATGTTTTGCTTGACCCGAGATCCTGAATTAATCACATCAACAAACTGCCTTTTCCTTCCAAGCACTAGGAAGAAATGTTGCTGAGCTTTCAAATCTGCTTTTTCAGCAATTTCAGTCAGGCTTGTCCTTTGACAACACTGCTGCACCAAGACTGCTCTCCTCATAGTATTTAATTATCTTCTTTCCACCATTCCTCAACACGATCTATTTTAGCTCTCTCTGACCTATGCGCTGCCTTTGACACCACTGATCATTGGATGTTGAATCTTAATCAGTGCTTGGGCATCTTTAGTTTATCTTTGATTTGGTTTTATATGACAGCACATTTAATGATTTCAGATTATCGTGTATTAAGCTGACCAATGGTGAACCTCTGGAGCTGTTTGTAGACTTCTCATTTTCCATTTCTATGTAGTTCCTGCTTCATATTTTGCAGAACTATCAGGTGTTCCCATTTTAATGGCCACAATACTCAGTTGTGCATTTCATTTGAATCAAAATGGTGTTTATGTACCTGTGAGCCTATTCTAAAAAGAGCTCAGTATTTTAGATGACAACCACTTAGAGCTGGACAAACCAGACGGAGCAGTCATTAAAGAGATATTTTGCTGATTTGAATCAAGCTCTGTGTCAAGGCAGTGTGGGCAAAAAAGAAATTCTTTATTCTTATCACAGAGACACCTAGACATAATTATGGACACATTCATTTGCTTACCCGGCCAACTTTATTTCCCTACTTCAAATCCATACTTCAACCCGCAAGCCACTGAGCCTGTCTGGAAATAACACATCTGCTGAAAAGTTAAAATAATAAATGATAATACTGACGGGAGACTGCATTGCTGTCATTAAACACTGACTGTCTGCACGCAGATGCACTTCTCTTTTGCTCTGTGTTTTGTGTTCACTCCAAACTGTTTGTTGTGCCTTTTTTTTTTACTGCACTCTACAGATTATAAGCAGTAGTTTCCGCTAAGGCTGGGCAATATATCAATATTTTATATAGGCTAGCTATCTTCTTAAATTTTGGATATCGTAATATTGTTATATGACACAAGTTTAGTCTTTTCCTGGTTTCAAAGGCTGCATTGCAGTAAGTTGTGCATTACCAGACTGTTCTAGTTCTATTATTTGCCTTTACCCACTTAGTCATTATATCCACATTATTGATGATAATTTATCACAAATCTCATTGTGTAAATATTTCCTGAAAATACCAATAGTAAACTCTACAATACGCATCAATGTCAATATCGATACATTTGGTCAAAAATATTCTGTAATATGAATTTCTCTATATTCTCCAGCTCTAAAACCAACTCATTCGTTGGAATTATAACTTATGACTTATTTATGACTTTGGGTCCGGACCCTGTACATTGAACTGTCTTCAGACTCTTGTTATGTCACTGTGACCTGAGCTCTAGTTTCTAGGTTTGACTGATGCATACTGCTAGCTAACTAAACCAAATGACAAAAATAACTTCATCTTGCTAATATATGATTCATTTAGATTTAAGATTGAGAGTTTATATGGAATTTGGTTGATCAAAATGTCAATTACTAATTAAACTAGAAAAAAAAAATTCACCATTAGTAAATAAATCAGCTATGTATAAATTTACAAATGCAGTTAATTCTAATATATAATTTGGCCTCCTTAAAATGTTATTTTTGAAATTAAGCAACATCTTGTAATTTGATTGGACATCGCTACAATTGTTTCCCGGCAACTGACTTACACATCATTATGTCTTTACAAGCTAAGACGTGTCTTTTACAACCTGATTTAGTAAATAATAAATCTGCTTTAAAACCAGCTAGTTGTTAGTAAGAACATTACACACAAACTTAGTAAACGATTCACAAATAGCCAAGGCAAAAAAAAAGTTAATGTCACAAGAATTTTCATGATCAGGGAGTCTATGTTCATGGAAGCTATTGTTGAAATGAGGATTAAAAGGTAATAATTACTGCAGGGCTTTTGTTTTGGCTTGTATTTGACTGTTCTGCCATTTGTAAATGCTAACTTCTCAGACTCCTGACAGCAGTGTGCCTCTGTACTCATCAAAACCTTCCGGGCAGATCTGAATGACAGCAATGGTTAGAGAAGATTGCAGTGCTTCAAACAAGGATATTTGAACTGGAGAAGACTTCTGAACTCCATTACAATCTCTGAGTGACTCATACCAGCATGATCTAGAATCAAACTGTACTAAAATACCCACACAGCCCAGCAAAGCAAGCCACAGCAATCAGTGTCAGCTTGTTGATGACCAGCTAATGGATCTCCTTACAAACCCCCAACCCTCACCCTTGACACCCTCAACCAACTTTTCTCCCAAAACTGTTTGGGCTACATAGTGAGCACAATCAACCAGCACTAAAAAGCAGACTTGCTGATAATAAAGCTACAGAAAAAGAGATCAGCTCTCCTCCACCCGGGCCACAAAACACTGATATGGTCAGCAAGATCACCAAAAGACCAGTTCTGACTTTCAGCAACTCATACAGAAGAGCCGCTGCCCTGGATTGACAGGGCCCCTGCCTCAGCCCGTCCCCCAAAATTAACCTTATTTCTGCAGCCCTATTCACCAGCAGAAACCGGTCCTTCATCTGCCAATCCTGTCCACATCTTTATTTTGATTTGGGCTTGAGTGAAGAAGTAGGACCTTTCTACTGCTGCAAATGTACCAAATTTTTATATAAATTCTTGTCAACCACAATTGGTCTTCTAGCATATGAATGTCACTTCTTTATTGGGAAAATCGTTCATGTTTGTAACTAAAGGTCGGCTGGTCGTAACACAATAGTGCACCTAACCTTATTGGAGAACTTTACTGCCAAGTTCTTCAATAATGAAAAGAGCTCAATTTGAGAACAGCAAGGATCTAGGCAAGTCTCCATGCTGACATCACAACATGAAAATACACCGTCATATGGCAGCAATGTGTGAGAAAGTAAATAGCAGCAACCTTTTACCCCTTCAATTCCTATAAACAGACATGTACATACAGGAAATGGCACACATGCACGCACGCACGCACACACTATGCCAAATAGCTGGTTTCTAAATAAAAGGCAGACATCAAATATAGATTCAAATGTCCTCCATAATTTAAACCCACAAGGCACACACATACACACACTGCGTATGCACTGGATGTGAATAAGTGTATACTGCATGCTGGATGATATATTGACTTTTTAGCGTATATGGAAATATTTTCAAATGGGATATGGGATGACACATTAACGTTTCTATGGATATAGTTTGATGTTGCGTTACATAACCTCTTCCATAAAACAAGGCCTGTGTTTGCATCTCTCCTCTCACACCCTCTCTGGGCAACCCCGCCCCCACTTGCTAACAGGCTCTCCTGCAACATGTAGGGAGACACAGCGCCACATGCACCTACAGTGCTAATTGTAATTTGAACAGCTGTATATTTCGATAAGTAGGAGAGGAAAACCTGTAATTGTACCAATTTTTCCGCTAATAACATTCTGTTGTGGTAGGCCCCATGGTGAAAAACACAGAAGAACAGTAGTTACTGGATGTAACGTTAATTTCAGTTCTCCCATTGAGACGGCGCCTGTAGAGACGTAAGCCACCATGACCCATGGTTATCAGTGGTGTAGTCTGTGTGATACACAGGTATACCCATTCTGAAAGGCACGGCATTTCACACTTTGGTTCAAAAATGTACCACGTCTGTGTTGCGAGTCACTTAGGAACAACAGTTGCTTGGTGGTCATTCTCTGCGCAAATTTGAATTAACTAATGTAAATCACTAAAGGAGATATAAAACAAAAGCAAACTTATACTACACTCTTTTCGTAAGCCTTCCCCTGAAGCTACTGCTGCTTCGGGTGACACTGCAGCAGGCTTTAATGTTTACAGAAACGGATGAGGTTGATGCTATCCGTTACAAAAACCAAATGGGGTTGTTGCTTTGGGGCAGGAGAGTATGAACCTGTGAAGAAAAATCACAGTGTACTCACTACAAAAAAACTAGACTACCCCACTGCTTATCTAGTTTTAAAATGCAGCACAGTGATGGTACATACATTGCACACACCAGATGTGACGCCGATTAGCTGCCGACACGCATTTAACTGCACTGGGCCCGTTTGTTCGTATGAGACTGTTATTGTTGTTGAACAAGCATTCTCAGAGACATGACTGAATATTTAGCCCACTTTGTAGAAACTATTTATCATGTATCGCCATTCAGCCAACTTTGCATGGAATACCTTTTTTTTATAATCACTGAGCCTTCCCCCGCCCCAGTTTAATATATGGTTCTACAGTTTTCTATCAGATAATCATATTGGGCAAATGTGAATGGTCAATTTCCGTCCACTAAAAGTGTTGTTTTTGCCAATGACAGTGTCTGACAACATTATGGAAAGGATTCCTACAGAGAAAGACCTTTTTGTTAAAGAGTAGGATCCTTTTTATTTAACCAGAAACAGCTCAGAAATTGCTAATATCGTCAAACCCACCAGACTCCATTTAATAAACAGTATATTTAGCGTGTATAGAGCCAGCATGTTTCCACATGTATAGGGGAATTAAGGGTTTATTTCAACCAAATCATAGTGGTGATTGACGATGCTTTTGATAGCTTTTTATTTCCTCATGGCTCAAGGACGCCTGGGCAGCTTACCTGGGAGAGTGTGCGCCCATTTACAGAGGCTTAGTCCTCGATGCATCGGACACAGGTTTGATTCCGCCCTGCGGCCCTTTGCTGCATGTCGTTCCCAGTCTGTGTCCACTCTCATGTCTTAAGCTATCTATCTAATAAAGGCTTAAAAAATGCCACAAAAAAATCTTGAATCTGCATGGCTCATCAGTAGGTGTATCAGTTCATACCTATAAAATCCTCATGCATTTAAAAAAAACTCTTGTTTTGATTCATTTTGCTGTGAGACTCTTACATTGCATGAAAATTGACTTATTCTTAGTTTGATACAAATGTGTTCAGGTCCACTTCACTAAGCTTTGAAAACCATACTGGCATATGTTGACCAGGCAGTTGGCAACAGGATGGGTGGCAGGAGATTTACACATGTGAGGTTTTGCATTTAGCAGAGATTATATACCAGTATGGATCTTATAGGCAAATGTCTATGTTTAGCCTGGCCTAATTAGCTGCACCAGCAGTTGGCTGCCAGATTAAACACAGAACAGAGAGGAATCCAAGCACAACAATGTCAAAGAATGTCAGTATACAAAAGCCATAATTGCATGACATACAAATACTATACCCCATTTACTGCTGTATCTCTCCCCCAGTTTAATTTGTGACAAATTGTCTATAGCAGGAATTGTTCCAACCTATATCAAACTAAAAAGTTGACTTAAATCAATGTTGTTAATACTGAAGCCACATCTTCCTTTCTTTCTTTCTTTGTGCATCTAAAATATAAAAGAAGAAATATACAATAACATAATACACAGGTGTGATTAAAAAAAACAACCTGAGGGCTTGTCACCAAACATTGAAATTACAGCTGTACAGCTGTACATACTTGCCACAAATTTCCAAATTAACATAAATATTTTTACAATATTTAAAGGAAAGTAAAATAAATACTTAAAGGAAAGACAAGAATACAAATGAGACAAGGGGTGCTACAGATAGAAAACAAGGAAGAAGAGAAGATACTGTATATATTACAGTAACATATATACACTGTGTAAAGCCTATAAACTGTTTCATAACGACATTTACATAGTGCTGTACTCCATCAAAAGAAGTCGTTTAGGATTTCTTTTTTTAAATCAGAAATGAGGAGTGACTGTGAAAGGGAAGCAGAGAAACTGTCCCATATAAAACAGGCCACGATTAGTTGTGTAGAACTAAATATACTATATGTTTACAGATCTGGTGTGGTAACAATGGATCTGAGACCTAGGTACAAAGAACCTGTGGGAGGAGAGGAAACAGGAAGAGAATTGTTACAAAATGGAAACACAAAGGTACCTTTCTCCAGGGTTTGAAATAAAGGGGCAGTATGGGCATTCCAGCTGGAGTAAGTGACCATTCTAAAACATTTTGTTTTTTGGAACATAAAGATGGGGCTGGATTTGTGTGTGCTTGCCCATACTATACATTTGTGTTACCATAAAATATAAAAGGATAAGTCCTAGGGTAATATAGATCCAGAGGATTTCTTTCCCAACAATTAATCAATACAGCAAGAGCCAGTAAAGGAATAGATACCTTGGTATAAATGGCAACAAGCCAAATCTCTGCCAGTTGACAAATCTCACAGTATATTATCCCATTTCTCTTCCGTGTGTGTCTTTGTGTGTTTGCAAACAGCAAATACAGTACTGTAATCAGAACAGTATCTGTGGTCTGAACTAACGGTTATTGATGACATCTGGCTGTTTTGCAGATGCATGGAAATGTGATGACATCAACGCAGTGTGCTTTATCCTTTCACACACACACACACACACACACACCACACACACACACACACACACACACACACACACACACAACAATAGCATTGTGGTGTGCCAATGTGCTAAACCCCTAAGGACCATCTCCAGTGCTCCCTACCTCTGTACTCTTTTTCTCTCCCCCTTCACGGGGGTTTGGTTCCTGTTCTGTTTCTCTCAGCACCTGAGAACCCAGTCCCTGAGGTAACTTACACACAGCCCCTTGAGACAACTTGTCACACGCACATACGTGGCAGTTGCCTTCATGAGCGACTAATCACAAGCCTATCTAAGTGACTCGGGCGCGGCTGTGGCTCAGTGGTAGAGCGGTTGCCTATCAGAAGGTTGGTGGTTCGGTCCCATGTCGAAGTGTCCTTGGGCAAGACACTGAACCCCGCGTTGCACCAGATGCTGCGCCTTCGGAGCGTAAATGTGTGTGAGTGTTTATCTGATGAGCAGGTGGCACCTTGAACAGCAGCCTCGGCCACCGTGTATGAATGTGTGTGAATGGTTCCTGTACTACGTAAAAGCGCTTTAGTCATTAAGACAACAAACGGAACAAACGGATACAATTATACACTTGATACCCCAACACTCACTTTTTTCTCTCCTCCTCCCTCTACACCATTCTTTACAGAAATATACTGCAGGGTTGGTGTCATTTTTCCAAAGTATGGCTTTAACAGATTTAATTACACTCCACTTGGCAGTCATTTTATCAGTGCCCCTTTCCCCCTCGGTAAAAAGTCATATTCTCAATCTCAGCTGCCCGGACTAAATTTCTACTCCGATCACTTTACAGGTTTTCATATAGTCATTGGATATAATGTGTATGTGTGTTTGGTTTTTGGTAGTGTGAGGCTTTTGCTAAACAGAGCTTAGCAAACCAGCACTGGTGATTGGCGGCCTTGGTAACTGGGGGCGACAAGAGCAAGGCATCATGGTCCTGTTCTTAGAGGCGCAGTGTTGTGGCACGGCGAGACAGATCCATGTGCCTGTCAGATGATGCTGGCAGCACCAGCTTGGAAACACAGTGAAGAGGTAAGCGAGAGAGACGTGTGTGTGTGTGTGTGTGTGTGTGTGTGTGTGTGTGTGTGGTGTGTGTGTGTGTGTGTGTGTGTGTGTGTGAGTGTGAGAGAGAGAGAGAGAGCTACAGGGCGATTTATGGAGCTCTGGTAGAGAACCTGCTGTGTGTGGGTGCGAGTGCGTGTATGTTTCCTCCCCTAGGCCCTAATCTGAGCCTTTCTGATGTTATGCACTCAGACGTGTTTTTGCAGGCTTTTCTCTATCTAAAAGGCTCTGTTGGTTCACTGCCGCACACACTGGAAAGACACAAGGGCAACGGAATGAGAGGCTATAGCTAAGTGGAGTCAAAAACACACTGAGTGGGCCGTAGGGCTGCACGACATGAGGAAAATATCTAAATGCCATAGTTTTGACTGATAATGCAATTGCGATATGATGCATGATATTGGAGGGAAAGATCACTTTTGTCTCATAATTGTCATTTTTATTGAAAAATATTAAAATTAAATAAAAATGTAATCGATTATGAATTTTTCCTTTAGTCTGTAGGATACGATTTGTAGGCCGGGACGTCTCTAAAGCAATACAGTACTTCCTTCTGAATGGTTTCAAATATTGTCCCCGCCCCTGCAATTTAGATATTGCACTGGCACATGTAGCGATTTCGGTACATTTGCGATTAATTGTGCAGGTCTAGTGGGTCGCAATTAAATGTACATGCTGACAAACACTGAGTTTCTTCTCAGAACTAATCTGGCCTTCCATGGCTCATAAGCAGAAATAACAAGCATCCTTCTTTCTTCATTATTCAATCTCAGATGTTTCTTTTCATCACTGCATTTGATAACTGTCTCACACAAAACATCAACGCCCTGCGACACTTTCAATCAGACTGTCTCTTATGTACAGACAGTTTGTACATCTGATTAGTGGATTCATTGAACTGCTAATTGACAGAAACATTTTTCAGTCATTTTTTTTAAAGCAAGAACCTCCCCAAATTCACTTCTTCCAGGCTCTCAAACATGCATAGGTGATGCTTTCTCTGTCATATCCGGTATAATGTTTAAATATCTTTAAGGTTAGACTCTACAGCTGCCAGCACTGTGAGAATGCACCTAGGCATGCTGGGGCTTTGAGATAAATGCTGACATCATCAAGCTAAAATGCTTCCAGTGATAATGCAAACATGCTGATGCCAAGAAACTATAAAGTTTACCATGTCCACCATCTTAGTTCAGTGTGTTAGCATGC
Organism: Etheostoma spectabile; assembly: GCF_008692095.1. NCBI lineage: Eukaryota > Metazoa > Chordata > Actinopteri > Perciformes > Percidae > Etheostoma > Etheostoma spectabile. Next base: position 21,987,514 of record NC_045740.1, on the reverse strand, counting down.
TAACATTTGGTAATAAGCAGTGAACCGCAGAGGATGAACCAAACGTAGAGACAATCAGCATTATTGTTGTCAAGATATATCCCCAAAACACTAAAATGTCAACGTCACTGTGGAACTGGAGGAGAAGGGGATCCCTAAAGTTGTTTGGATTCATCGTCTAGTATGAACGCATGCACAATTTCATGGAAATCTATCCAGTAGTTGTTGATATATTTGAATCTGGATTGAAGCACTGGACCGACTGACACTGCAATCCCTAGAGCCACGCAGCTAGCACGGCTCAGAAAGAAGAAAACAACAAGCCATTTGAATTTTTCTATTTTTGAAATTTTCATTGAAAACAATATTAACTAAGTAATTGAAAAGATAATCAACGAATTAACTGGGGGAAAATCATTAGTTGTTTCCCTAACAGTGTGTCCAAAAGGAAGTGAAGTCAATCAAATGATCCACAGGTCACCTAGTCTATATCCCCACGTTCCACTATCGGGATTGCACCGTTGACGACGGAAATTCCGGCAGACGACCCTCATTTCGGAATCTGAATTTTCTGTTGCACAACTAAAACAACTTTTGAACGTACTGTACACACATTCCACCAAAACAAGTTCCGTCCTGGCAATGCGAGACTACAGCTCCCCTAACCTAACATTTTGATGACACATAAACACTCTTGGGGGAAATGTACATCAATTGATTTCTCCTCACTAAGTATCTCTGAGATGTTCCCAAGTCAGGCATCCATCCGTTTTCTAAACCGCTTAACCTGTTTAGGGTCGCAGGGCGCTGGAGCCCATCCCAGTATGCATTGCTTGCCAGTCTATCCCAAGGGCTGGCACACACGGACACACACATTCATACTCCCATTCACACCTACAGGCGTTTGAGAGCAGCCAAATCGCCCAACCTGTGTGTCTGGGGACTGTGGGGGAGAAAGGAGAACGTGCCAACTATAGGAAGGTCCCAGCTGGTCCTCCGATGCAAACCAAAGGCTGACAGTGAAACAAGCTACTGAACCACGCCATGATGCTTCAGTGCAGCCAGCAGCCGAGTGCTGTCACTGAGCTGGGCAGCGTATGAATACTGAAAAACTGTGTGTCAACTGTTCATCCACAGTATGAATTAGGGATGTAGCGATGCCTGGTGAATCAGTTAAAAATCCACATGAATTTTGAAAGAGAACAACCTGTTGATAAAAACAAAATAATCGCAATGCAATTTTTAAATGGCCTAGGGCCTAATCTACTTTAGATATCACTTGTTTGACTTCACACGTCAGTGCGTCTTCTTGTCTCATCTATTTGAAGAGGGGTTTTTTTTCTATTTATTTAGTTATTTTGATGTGGGATTTGTTTTAAAAATGTCATTATTGATTTTTTAAATTTAATTTTCATTAATGTTTCTTATTTAAGATAAAATACAATTTCCGTCTGTTGTTTTGCACAGTTTATATCATCTTCTATCATGAACTTTTTTGAACCGTGAGTTGAGTGTACATGCCTAGTATAAATAATAGAAGAGGCTCTGCCATATCCAAAAAAAACTGACATATATCACTCATGGAAATCAAAAACAGGTATGGGATCATGATTCTTACTGTTGCTAGGATACAGTTCTCTCTCTCTCTCTCTCTCTCTCTGCTAACCCACAGATTATTGATCTCACATCACTGATTAAAGATCGAATGTCTTGAGGAATGACCCAGCCATCCAGGTGCCTTATACAGAGCTTATATTATTGATCTACTGGGCTAAAGTGGAGAGGATGTGGGGGGGGGGGGGGGGAGAGACAAGGGGAGGATGCTGAAAATAACAAAAGAGAAGGAGAGAGGTAGGGAACACAAATCAAAGGGAGCTCAGCGCTGCAAGAAGGTGGCAGACTTACAAACACTTCAAACACACACACACACATTTTTCTCAACAACACACAAAAAACTTCAAACATCTGAATGTGAGTGTGTGTAGTGGAGGCTCGGTCCATACAAGGATCTTCTTAACCTAGTTGGACGGAATTTCTAACGATACACACACACACACACACACACACACACACACCACACACACACACACACACACACACACACACACACACACCACACACACAGATTCACAGATTCATATTCTGATCTTGATATTCTGGGGGTAGCAGGGCCCTGTGGGAACTTAACATGCAAGGCACTGCTTATTACATCTTAATGCACGTTTACATGCAGCCGTTCAAAACTCAATTTTTTTGCAAAGTTCAAATTTGGAACATTGTCATATTCGTAACAACAGTGGAATACTGGTTTGTGTGTGTGTGTGTGTGTGTGATACTTTGTATTCTTTCTACAGCTTTATATAGCGTCCGACTCACCGTGCTAGATAATGTGAAAATCACTTTCCTTGCAGTCTGGTCCTAAACTTGTTTCCTTCTTTCAGTGTAACATCATAAATGAAAAGAAATATTTTGAGATTTTATGACAAACTGGAATTTCCTTTTTGATGACATCTAGTCAAGAACAGGCATGTTTTTAAAGGAAGGCGGAGGCACGAGGCAGGCACGAGGCAGGCGGCCCCCAGAGGTCCCCCGAGGCGCGAGGCCCTGTGCGGTCGCACAGTTGGCACAACCCATGCAACGGTTCTGCTGATAACCATCGTTTCTTTCTTAGAATTATGTGGTTTGCAGCTTTTTAAAAGTTTAAATCAGCATAATGAAAAATAAGCGTTGCTTATAACATATCCCGTGATAAGCATTTCTCAAGCTGTGTATTATTTGGGTCAAACACCAGTTTTCGGGTCAGTCCATAACAGAGAAATGTTTCACTTTTGCTGTAACCTAATCACTTGCATCTTGCATAAGGTAACAAAACTATATTATAAGTTTGTTGCTGAAAAATAGGGATGCACCGAAATGGAAATTCTTGGCCGATGCAAAGGCCGAATAAAAAGGAAAAACTTTACTAAAGCCGAATAAACAGGCATGTTTTTCCCGTGTGTTTTACTTTTGCATGGATTAAATAGTCAAAATGTGATTTTTACTTTTCTGTCTGCTTTTCAAAGAAAAAAAATCAATTACAAAAACAACAATTTAAAAAGAGGTGCTCAAAAGAGAGAAGTCTCGGTCAGTGTTTGACAGACCTGAGCTGGAAACCTCATCCACTCTGCCGACATGTTTGCGGCATTTATAAAACGTTATGTCCGACGTTACGTTTGCAGCAAGTCTTTAGCTACAAAGTCAAATATCCAAATGCCAGTTTTGGCCTAACTATCTGTCTGTAAGTTAAGCTAACACATGTAACATCTGACATATCGTTATCTTAGGAGCTCCCAGTCTTCCTATTCTTGCTGCTGATTCCTAACGTCTGTTTTTCGTGAACAATTCTTTAAATGGTTGGGAGTGAATATTGCCACACAGCCGCTTTTAGACATTTTTATTTGGTTTGCTAGCAGATGAAATTGACAAGGAGGACCCTTCGTGCAATACAAGTCAATAGAGAGTGGGGAATTATTTCCCCCCACGGTGGGGGTGGGACATAAATGTGCCCTGTCTCCGTTTCGCCCATTCCACTTTCCAGCGACTGGACATCAGCCAGGAGCCGGCTGGCTAGTGGAACAGCCCGGCTCTCTTCCAGCTCTCTTACATCATGGCGATTGGTCTGGCTGGGCTGGCTCGTCCCAGAATGTCGTGGGCAGTGTGTATGTGGGATTGAGTCAAAATAAAGTACAGTGCCTATGTTCATTCATAGAAAGGAACACGTCACCCCGGCAACAGTGTGGCTCATTTATGTGTTTTAAGTGGTTTTGGACAAACAATGGAGCCTAATAGCACAGAGATACACTTTAAAGCAGACGTTTGGATACACAGACGATTCTTAATAGGCATAGTTTTTCTCAGACACCGTCCTGGTGACAGGACCGTTTTCAACACTTAAGCAAAAATGTTTTCTCCACTCATACGTTTTAAATTGCAAGCATTAAATCTTCATAAACATCATGCAGCACACCATTTGCAGTTTCATGATTCGATTAAGCCCACACACAAAGCATAACATGACTTATAGCGGTTATAATCCTGTTATGAAGTAAAGAAATACAGAAAGATCCTGCGCCGCTAGTGTCTAAAGTCGAGCGTGCCAGCGTACCTTATACCGCGAGTCTTTATTCACAGCGGTGAAAGATCGGCAAAAACTGTTTTTCCCTACATCGCCAACAACCCAATCAGAATATCCAAAACGAGCTGGTCGCCTCGCAATCTTGAAGTTTCTGCCCGAGTTACAACGGAAAGAAAGCTAAACAGTTTATCATTTGTGGGTTTTGATCGATTTGCTCTTCTCCCCCGAGGCTGCTACAGTGTTACTGAGCACACCGTCGGGTTCTCTGACGTCAGCAGATTCCAACGCTGTGTGTTATCAGCCAATCTGTCTAGTGTAACCCGAGATAGTCCTGGTCAAAGCCAATCATGTCGCAGAGTTCAGGGAGGGCCGACGTGGGAAAGATTGACATTTTAAGGGACCAGTTACGAGACCGGCCTACCTGTTTAGCCAATAAGAAGACAAATTGATTGATATCAAACTTGACAAGAAAATGTAATCCTGTGATGCCTGCAGATGTGTCAAAGCAAAAATAGGGCCTTGGTTATTGCATTACACCATTTCATCAATGTATAATTACTTATTTCTATAAATGTATGTATATAGTTATTTCAGGTATGTGTGTGATTGATGTGGATGTGTTTTTGTATTTCAGAAGTTTTGTATTTTTGCCCATTTTTGGTTTTTTTCTTTGCACTTTTCAAAAGGATAGAATAACGAACAGACATATTTGTAGAAATAAATTCATATAAAATCCATTCTGTGAGTGTTTTTCTTCTGGATTTTTTCTGTAGTAAGTTGAGACACGTGGCTATGGTTCCAGTTTTGTGTGTAGCCCATCTGATATGTTTACAGTAGTGTTTTCAAATCATTTTACAGATGCTTTACCTGGACGGAAATACCAAAGCTCCATTCTAACCGCTGTAGCTCTGTGTCAGTAAGGCTTAGAATCACACTGACACTTGGAACAAAAAATTGAGTGTTAGCTTCCCAATGATGTCAGGCACATCCCAGAAGGCCAACGTATATGGGAGCTGTATCACTTTTATTTTAGTAAAACATTTAGGCGAGAAAGCATGTATTTTCAAGTGTATTTAAAGAGGTTAAAAGTATATACATGTCTTTATACTGTACATATAAAGTGTACAGATAAAACCCTTGAGGGCAGTTGCTCTGTTACAGAAATAATTTGTTATGTGTAGTTATCTCTAGCTAATAGTATTTAGGTAACATTTTAAACAACAGAAAATGTTCTCAAAGGCTTGCAGGATGTGCTTGTTTAAAGGTTTGGATACTTTCCAACAAACTTCAAAAGCCAAAATAAGTAAAGAAGACAGCAGTATACAGGAGACGTGTCATACTTACCTCCACCTTAAACTACACTTAAGTGGGGCCATGTGCACGTCGTTTAATTCTTTAACAAGCAGAGGGAACGTTATCATCAGAGGGGTGTTGTTCAGACACACACACACACACACACACACACACACACACACACACGATAACTAGCTGGTTTCCACAACAACAGGCAGCCACCTGTCTGCCAGCTCCCTTTCTCTCCCATTTTCTCTCACGCTCTCTCATTCTGTCAATCCCATCATCTAATCCCTTTGTTCATTTCATCTCCTTCTCGTCCTCCTCCCACTCTCGCTTCCACAGTCCATCGAGACACAAAGTGTTTTGTAGTGTCAGTTGTTGTGTATGTGCGTGCATGTACGTGCCGCAGTCCAACAGCAGCTGTGTCCTTCATTTCCTCCTCTTCATCGGTGCATCGATCTTGTGTAGCCCATAAGTTAACACAATAACAACTGCAATGATGTGAGGAGAGACATGTGCATGGATCGGAATAACTAAAATATTGTTGAAAGTTCTGCTGAAAAATGCTTGAACTTCCATCTTTTTTGTCTTAGATTTTTTTAAGGAAAAAGGCAATGAAAAATGAGATATGACAAAATGGTGGGACTTAGTAGGACCATCTGCAGCTTCTGCTATATGTACAGTGCCTCCACGTGTGTGTGTGTGTGTGTGTGTGTGTGTGTGTGTGTGTGTGTGGTGTGTGTGTGTGTGTGTGTGTGTGTGTGTACCACTAGCGCACACATAACGTAAGCCTGGTGAATTTTCAGCAGAATTGTGTGGATGCACTGAATCAATTAGTGTAGTGGAAATAGTACGTACACACACACACACACACAATGGCACACAATCAAAAACATAAATAAATACAGGAATCTATGCTACTGCCCTAGGCTTGCTTATAAAGGACAATCTATCTATCGGTATCGGCATTTATATTGGCCGATTTAAAAAAAGTAAAAATTAAATTAAAAAAACTTTTTTTTTTAAATATTCATTCATCAGAATCCTTTATAAATGATTCCGATAATGAATATTAAAAAAATCAAAACGGACGGAATGTTTGTATTTTTATACATTTTATTCCTCAGAACTTTAATATATTTTGATGTTCCTCTGTTCTGTTGTAACAATAAAACAAATTATTGTGTTATTTTCTTGAAAACTCATGTATGCATATATAAATACTGTATATATCGGCCGATATATCGACATATGTCATTTTTTAATAACCAAATATTTGTATCAGTCTTAAAAATCATTTTTTTGGTTGGGGTCTAGCGCAAACCACTGATTAGCTCATAACGCTAGTTATAGCTTATAACGCCACACAACCAGAAACCAGCCACATGACTGTTTTTCTCAAGAAGGCGCCTGCCTTTATACGTGAACGGTAATCTCTTTATAAACAAAGTTTTTAATAAACTGTCTGTACACCTACAAAGTTCTCCATGCTTCGGTTTACATGTAGGGACCCTCATTATGCTACCGTGGAAGTGTGGTGCTATTTGAGCCTTGTTAGTGGTAAAAAAAAAAGCAATTTATCTTTACTCTAACAGTGAAGACTAGCGTTAGCGTATCTTACCAGCGGTTTGCGTTATCTTGTTTCACGCTAAAGACACATTAGATTAGCAGGAAAACATACCCAGAGAACAGTCGACTCGGTACACGTGTTATTAACCCCTAGGTCCATTTTGTGCCAGAATTGTCCTTTAAGATCCACTGAATCTATTAAGAGTCAGTTCTAAATGACCAGTACAGCTGAGGTGAAAGAAAGCTCAGCTGTGTAAAGATGACGTGGGAGAGAAACATCAACAGCTTGATTTATCTGCCAGTATTTTCTAGTAAATAACAGTACTGGCTATATACACATTTAGATACCCTGACATCTAAGGATATCTTAAAGTGTATCAGGATATCATATATCCTGATATGAAACAACATGACTGTATAGCACTTTTTTTAAAAGTTCAATGAACTGCATTTTTATTCATGTTTGACCCGTATCTATCTTTCTTGATTACATATGACTCCATACGCAGTTTAGACACTGTCAATGATGATATTCAGACATTCGTTAATATGATCTCTAAAATGGCTGTTAGCTGACTAAGCCCCCCCCCCCCCTTAGTTATTAATTTTACAACTCAAAATTATTTCTGTCCTTCATTTCAGAATGGTTTGTGGAGCTTGGATAGCTTACCTGGTAGAACGTGCGGCTAATGTACAAAGACCTAGTCCTTGTCGCAGCGCCCTCACGTTCGATTCCGACCTCTCTCTCTCCCTTTTCACATCTGATGAGCTGTCCTTCATAATAAAGGCCTAATATGCCCAAAAGTGAATCTTAAAAAAAGGTTCTTCTCATTACTACCCAGCGTTTTGCAGCTGTCACTAGAAGATTGTATCAGCTGTGGCTAGCAAGCTAATTACCATCCAAACTCTTTATATGTGAAGTATCACTCTTACTACAGCCTCATGCGCATCCCTTTACCGTGCAGAGAAATCCAAAACTTGACAGGCCTGCTGTACCTAGTTACGGTTGCTGAGAGATTAGAAAATCACTGCCAAGGGTGGGGTTAAGTCAATGGTCAACTAACAGTTAATGAAAGTCCCTCAGAAGCCGACCAAAATGGAAAAAACAAAAACAAAAACTGAATCGAGTTGTTGTCAGGACCATGGAGCAGCTTCTTCTTTGAAGCTGAGTGAAAACTGCTTGAAGCTTCCTACAGCAGTGACAACGTGCAGGCTATTTCAAGCCTGCTATCATTGTGTGAGTGTGTGTGTGTGGTGTGTGTGTGTGTGTGTGTGTGTGTGTGTGTGTGTGTGTGTGTGTGTGTGTGTGTGTGTGTGTCACATGGCCCTAGAACATGGGCTTGCGGAATGTGTTGAGAGCAAGGCAAAACACTGGGTTGCCACAGCAACTAGCGAAGGCCAGGGAAACAGATGTGTGTGTTATCACAAGACAAGGTGAGAGCAAGCTAAGGGGGATAAAAGATGGAAGGACCGGTGGAGTTGAATATTTGTGACTAATACAGAGTGCTGTCAGAGAGAGAGAGAAATATAAAGAGAGAAAGCAAGTCAAAATGGCAGAAAAGTGTAAAGACTGAGGGTTAACTTAGTTTTTTTGCAATATTGAAGCCACTTTTTCTGAACTCTTCTCAAAGTCTGCATTGACAACATGCATGTCAGTGAATCTCACACCCAAAGCCACTCAAACCACCAACAAACAAAACACTTCACACCTGTCTCAAAATGAGCTGGCAACACCTCTCACTCAGAAAAACGGACATCGCCACTTAGAACACGCTGGCCTAAAAACAACACAAGCAATACCGTAATTACAAAAGAAAAACATCAACAACATGTAGGCCTGGGTGACAGCACTGTGACGGGGTTTTATTCTGCATAGAGGAATTTTTGGCACCCTTCCAAAAAGGTTTTAGCCGGCCCCAAAGGAAAATCACCAGCACCAAAATGATGAGATTTTAGAATAAAAATAGTGTGTTAAAGAGCAATTTACCGAACAACCGTTGAACAAGCAGAACATGAACATCTCCCGAGTCAGGCTGTGTCAGAGTCTCCTGGGGATTGGGTTAAAGTGTTCATATTATGCTCATTTTCAGGTTCATAATTGTATTTAGAGATGGTTCCAGAATAGGTTTACATGGTTTAATTTTCAACAAACACCAATTTTCGTTTTACTGCACATTGCTGCAGATTTCGGCTGCTGCCGAAATCATATCACATCCATACAGGGATAGTAGTATACAACTGTTAAAACATAATAAAATATAAGACACACTGCTATCGGATCAGAACTCGGTATTGGCTGACACGCAAATTCAGGTATCAGAACCAGTATCGGGAAGCAAAGAAAGGTATGGGACCATCTCTAACTACAATAGAGCAGTTTGGAGATGTTTGTGAACAGAAGGTTGTCAGTTCAGATGGTTAAGTCCCTTTAGGAAGGACTCTGCGCTTTTTCACTTTGTAAACCTATAACATGCACAATAAAAGATATATAACACAATTAAGGAAAGGGAAAAAAAGCCCAAAAGCATTGTATGGGCACTTTAATTATTTTTTTACCCAGGATTTGTTTATTTTGTTTTTAAGGTTAAGGTTTTATTTTACTCAAACATAACATCATTTATTTTGATCAAATTGTCAGAAATTACAGAAAAGTACATTGATTTTTGTCCAATAAAGTAACACAGACTCTTTGCCTTGACTGAACATGCTTACAGTCGTGCGTAGTTACCCCTACAAAGGCCCATTCAGGGTTCCTCCTTCAAGTTTCATCATCATCATCATCATCACCATCACCATCACCATCATCCTCATCCTCATTTCCACCACATCTAATGTCATCTCTGTCAGCTGAAATTGCAATCAGCTGTTTGGAATGATTACTACTTCATTTAATTGTAAATATTCTGCTAAGCTCATCTGCACTTTCATTTCCGTAGGGTTAAAATCCACAAAGTGCTCCATCATTTGGTTCTGCATGTGTTTTTGACAGTTTTGAAAACAGGGTGTTAGCATTTGAACGATGTGCTGCAGACACACAGTGTATTGCAGGTGGTGGTGCTGTATGAATGAGACAAAGAGTTCATGGATATTGGGAAATGTGGTGATTGGATGCCTTTTGTGTGAAAGCTATGAAAAGTGATTCACAGTTTGGTCCACAGAGACGTCTGTTTCTCCGACTGTGTGGAGCTTTCTGACGGTATGCTTTCAGTTTGGACCCATGCATGTTAGCGATCGGAAAAAAAAAGAAAAAACTGAAAAGAATGTGTTGAAAAAGAATCGACTGCAAAAGATCTATTTATCTATTTTTTAAATGTATGAATTAGGTGTCCCATTTTAAAGGTAAACTCATCTTTTATACAATGTGAGTAGAACATCTTAGTTATGTGGTTACTTTGAGGGAAAGTCAGATGTAGAGTGTAGTTTAAACACAGCATAGTCTGTTCTCTATCTGTTTCTTGTCCACTGTCACATTCTCTCCATTCTCTCCTGAATAATCTCCTTTCCTTTTTTCCCTTCCCTCTCATGCTTTTTCACTTTCTCATAAACTACGATATGTTTATCTTCTTTTTTTGGAACACCTTTTAACAGCCTTCTGTCCTCCGTCCCCCTTATACTTGGTACTGAAACATATTTGGATTCATTAACTGCCGTGTATAGTTATTAGAGCCCGACCGATATATTGGCGGGCCAATATTATTGGCCGATATTAGGCATTTCCCAAACAATCGTTATCTGCATTTATAATGGGCGATTGTTTTTTAAAATATTCATCTTTAGAATCATTTATAATAACAGATAAACAAATCTGATAGATTACTATTTAAAAAATAAAGCAACCATGTTATGAGTGTTAATGTTGCATAGTTTGACGACCAGAGGGCGCTCTACCACGTCCCTGTTGGAAACACAGATTTTTTTTTTTGTTACTGTCTTTTAGTTCAAAGGACTTTTTGTTTTTTTAAATATATATTGGCCAATATATCGGCATATCCGATTTTTAATTAACCCAATATCTGTATCGGTATCGGCTTTAAAAATCCTTCATCGGTTGGGCTCTAACAGTTATAACACTTCCGATTTTTTTCATTTTGGTTTAGTTACAGTGACTCATCAGAAGAGAGTTAACCTTGCCCGCCAATTAGCCTGCTTTTGGTTTTAAGCCTTTTAACCGCGTTAAAGCCGGTTGCACAGAACACCTTAAATGGTAACTTCGGTTTTGTGACTGATGGGAACAACTATCTTTAAAATTCCAGTAGAAAGCAAGAGCGCTGCAGCTGGCAGTGGTGAAACAAGCTACAATGTAAGTTATTGGGCAATTACGCACCGTCAATGTACTAAAATTGCTTGTTTAGCCCCTGACAGGCTCAGATTATTGTTCTAAGTGTCTGACAACATTATGGAGAGGAACCCTAAAGAGGCCGACCTTTTTGTAGAGTGAGATCCTTTTTGTTGAACAAGACAGAGCCCCGGAATTAGCTATTGCCAAACCCCGCAGACTCCATATAAATAAATAGTAATTTTCGTAAAATAGACTTCATTCAAAGTCAACAGAAACAATTATATTATTATAACTATTAAAAGCCGTGTTGGTTTGTCTTGCCACTGTTCCAATAATCACCACTCTGGTTCGGTTGAAATCAACCCTTAATTTACCAATTTACATGTGGAAATATACGAGCTATACAAAATAAAAGTATTGTTTTATTTAAATGGAGTCTTGTGAGTTTGGAGATGGCGATTTCTGAGCTGTTTAGGTTAAATAAAAAGAATTTTCCTCTTTAACAAAAAGAGAAAAAGAGGGATCCTTTCCATAATGTTGTCAAACATTTCAAATAACAATCTGAGCCTGTTGGGGACAAAACACAGCACCCTTCATGGACATAAATTGACAATTGCATTTTCCCTATATGATTACATTGCAGCCCGGTTTGTAGATGCAATGGAACACAGAGACCGAAAAAAAAAAAAATTAAAGTTTTCATGAGACATTTCCATCTGTGACGGTCTTGTTTCTGTGCTACATGTCAGTTGGGCTGTATTATCCTACATTGCATACATTTGGTGATAGTATTCAAAAAAATTAAGTGTAAATGTTGCTGTGTGTGAATTTGGAATGTGTGTGTGCGAGCACGGGGGTCGAGTGCTGACCTTCCGTTCTTTGTCTCCGTACTCCAGGCCGAGTGTATCCATGGCACGGACGATGGCCGCCAGAGATTGGATGGTGTTGCTGTATACCACAGGCTTGTACTGCTTTACGTCGTCGCCAGAGAAACCGTCCTCATGGATGATCCTAAACACACACACAAACAAATATGCATTAGTCACTTGTCAATTAGGTTTGTCATTGCTTTTGTGCTATAAACCAAATACATACAGTTCTCCTTATACAGGCACACAGGAAACAAGAAAGCTTGGGCATATTCAGATAAAAGGAGAAAACATTCAAAAAATTAAGGGTGATGCTAATTCATTTTTCTTCCTGTAATCAATAGTTACATAAATGTATAGCTTGATAGATTGGGGGCGTTACGGTTAAGTTCGTACCTAGATTTAGAAGAAGTCACGGTTGGCATTCAGTACAGCAGGAAAGAAAACAAATGTATGGGGTACTGACTGTGATGGCCAAGGCCACACAGGTAATGGTAATATGAAATTAAATGAATATGGAAATTAAAAATGCAAGATGGTTTGTGTGTCCTTGTCCCTGTGATTGGCACACCTGGGGGATGCCGTTGAACGTGAGTCAGCGTGTCAGACGTGTTTCCATTCTACAACGCTGGAGCAATGCCTCAATTCACACTTTGCACGTAACGTCACAACTACTAGCTGGCGGGCAAGAACATCAGTCTCCTAGCAACAAAACCTAGTAAGATAATCATCTTGCCAGGACGTCGCCAGTTTTACAAAAGTTGGTGGCACTAGGTGACAAAGACATGCCAGATAGTTGTTGTGCGATTGGATGCACTAACCTTAAAAGGAAACAGACGCAAAGACACACACACACACGCCGTACACACACACACACACACACACACACAAACACACACACAGCCGGTCTAGTAGGAGGAGGACATGGTTAAGTTTCAAAGCAGTGAGTTAGAAGAAATAATAAATAGCATAATTTTTCTTTTAGTAAACATTGAAAGTGGGTCCCACAGACCCGAACACCACACAAGGGTTAAGGTGGGAATGGTCATGCGGTTCCTCTCGTCAGTCCACAAACATACAAAAGACATAGCACCCTTTATCGTAATTTTTTTTTACAAAAGCTCCCGCAAAATCAGACATTTTGGGGCACAACAATCTCAAAAAGGCAGCAAAATCCTGAAGGGACTGGTTAAAACGAGACAGACAAGAACAGGCATGGCAACCATGGTTACAAATATAGGCTACATCGTAACGCTGGCTGCACAGATTATACAAACGCAGACTGCTACGATTGACTGACACACACACACACACACACACACACACACACACACACAGAGTTAAAATCGTTCGCTGGGTGCTTTATTAGTCTTTCCACATGGGTTTAGTTAATGATGGGGATATCATTTATATAATAACATTTTAGCGTAGGCAGGGTGTAGCGCTACGTGTTCAGATGAAGACTTCGTCACAAAACGGAACAGATTAGCAAATGTTAGTGGGAAGGTAGCTAGTAACACTCAACTTTGCTTTGATTATGAAGATATTCCTGGTTTTCACCTCCCATACGGCAGCGTTGTTAACCTATCCACTCTTGAAAAAAAGGTAGCCATTTGTACTTTTGTAGTCTCTCATTATTAGTGCGGTGTAAGGTGACAGATTCTCTCTAAGATAACTCCAAACCCAAAGTCTAGTAGAGCGTTTGCTTCAAAGCACTGAAAACATGAGAGGGTGCTGTATGGACCACAAGTTCTGAGTATGTTAATCTTGGCATGATATCTAATTTTAACATTTGGTGACATATGGTCTAAAAAGTTGAATTTCTTGGCGTTTCTTGCCCGCCACGTATCCATGGTGATCACGTGACTGCAGAGTACGAATACTCTCTCTCCATTGCTGGTGTAGCTGACTGGGAACTTCCAGCTCCAGCATTTAATTTGCACTCGCCAAGGTGTGACTGACTTGCACACCAATCAACGTGTGCTAACCTCAGCCAATGTTGCTAACAGCTCAAACTTCCCAGGCAAGAATTCCGTGTACTCTGTGACCCCAGTACCGTGCCGGTTTGTCACAAATTCAAGAACCGTTACAGCCCAATTACCAATTTTCTTTTTTTTATTGAAAGTTATTCAAATTTTCTCCTGGGTATAGCTAGGGGACAGCTATCTTTACCTACTTGACAGTTGACAATGTTATTATTATTATTATTATTATTATTATTATTATTATTATTATTATTATATATTATTATAATATACAGCAACCCCTTATTGATTACCTTACTAGTGCTATTGTGCAAGTGTTCACACCTTGCCTTCACAAATACTAACTTAAAGATTAACTTCTTCCTTTGACATGACAAATGCAAATAATAACGTATATGATATGACCCTAATGTGTGTGGATGTAACATGTACAATTATTATTACTTTGTCATACTTTGGCAAGATCTGAGCTGTCTGGCTCTTTGTTTGCTAATGTAATGTACTGTGTTTTTGAAAAGAAAAGAAAAAAACAGTAGATTCAGCTGAAATTTAGGCACAGGGCTAGCGTCAGCCCATCCTGCTCTTTTAAATGTCATGTTGTCTTTGACTGCAGCTAATGCAAGGGCGAACCGACAGACAGACCGAAGACAGTTAGACAGTTACCCAGGCAGACAGACGGGCAGAAGGGAAAGTACAGACGGACAAATCAAACAAAGTCAAACAGAAAGAGTTGACAGAGTGATAGGCAGCCAAGAACAACAGACAGGACACAGGGAAGCAATCGGCTGATACAGACAGACAGATACAGGTTGGAGCAACATTGTGCGGCAATTAAGACATCCCCACACACTGGACAAGACACCGTGCAGAAAGGACAGATAGTTTAAAGCACTTTAAGTGTAAATAATTAGATAATTAATTAGTGCTGCCAGTTAAACTCGTTATTAAAGGCGTTAACGCAAACCCATTGTAACGGCATCAATTTTTTTCATCGCGAGATTAACGTTCTTTTTGGTATGGCAAACTTTTACGTTTTTCCACATACTGTCGCAACAACTAGTAACGTTAGAAAAACTACAACATCACACTAGATCTAGCTAGACCGGAAACAAAACAACAGCCACGCCGCACACTAGTTGTTTCATGAAAATAGGGGAAAGGCTGCACAATAACGTTAAAATGATTTGAACTTTTAGCGAGGAACAAGTGAATTAACTGTAGGTGTGAAAACAGCTTTATCTCACGCATCCGTTTTGTTGTTGTTGAATATATAGCCATAACATTCAGAATAGGTAAAATTGTGTGATTCATTGCAATTAATTGCAAGTTAACTATGACATGAATGCAATTAAATCTTTGAATTGTTTGACAGCACTATAATTATTAACCCTCCTGTTGTCCTCGGGGTCAAATTTGACCCATTTTCAAAAGGTTTCTAAATCAGATATTTGGGTTTCCTTCAACCAAACTGTAAAAAAAATAAAATGACGTGGATGGTTCCATACAATGCTCCTCACAAGTTAAATTACTAGGGGTGATCCGAGTATCCGGCTGAAACGAGTATCCGGTACGGATAAAGCACTTTAGCCGAGTACAAGTACTATCCGAGTAATATGAGTCAATATCCGTGCTCGGATTGAATAAAACTCCTCAACTGGCCGCGCAGCGTTCTGTGATAATCACAGCGCCCCCCCGCCTACAAACACACTCAGCTCAATCACACACACACAGAACAAGGAGAAATGCGCTCCCTCTGCGCCTCTCTCTCCCTCTCTCTCCCTCTCTCTCTCTCTCTCTCTCTCTCCATCAGTCAATCGGGGCTGCGGATCTGTTCCGTTAACGTTTAGGGTTTCTTCAGCTTCAGGTTTGTTTTTAACTTCGGTTTGTAGTCCTTACATAGTAACCAGTAGATTTCTGGTGAACGTGGGGTTTGTAGTCCTTGCATAGTAACCAGTAGATTTCTGGTGAACGTGGGGTTTGTAGTCCTTGCATAGTAACCAGTAGATTTTTGGTGAACGTGGGGTTTGTAGTCCTTGCATAGTAACCAGTAGATTTCTGGTGAACGTGGGGTTTGTAGTACTTACATAGTAACCAGTAGATTTCTGGTGAACGTGGGGTTTGTAGTCCTTACATAGTAACCAGTAGATTTCTGGTGAACGTGGGGTTTGTAGTCCTTACATAGTAACCAGTAGATTTCTGGTGAACGTGGGGTTTGTAGTCCTTACATAGTAACCAGTAGATTTCTGGTGAACGTGGGGTTTGTAGTCCTTACATAGTAACCAGTAGATTTCTGGTGAACGTGGGTTTCAGACGTGCTGCTTGGTTTAAATGCAACTCCCGTTGCGTCTCTGCCATCGGAGATTTTTTTTTTTACTGTCAGCTGCCCCCCCCGCCCCCCGCCCCCTCTCTCTCTGTGTCTCTCTCTTACTCACTCACACACACACACACACACACACACACACACACACACCTTAATGAAATAGAAAAAATAAACAAAAAAAATCACACTGATCATAAAAAAATAAAAAGTTAAAAAAAGAAAGTTATACTGAGTATGAAAACTCTTGTTCATTACATTTTACTTCATAATTGCAACCGCATGTGTTGTATTCATTGTTGCAAAACGTTCTGTATATAGTTTGTTTGTTACCATGCCAACACTATTGATCTGAAGCTTGATGCTGTCATGTAAATAGTTTTCAAATCAGCAATAAATATAACAAGTTTTGATCAACTCATATCAATTGCATGCTTAAATAACATACCGGTTAAAGCCCAGCACATTTCAAGAGAACCCGACCCACTTCCTGGTTAAATCTGACCACTTCCGGTTTAGGCCCCGCCCAGTCTGAGTACGGATCCGGATACAGATAATTCATGTGGTAAACAGATACAGATACAGATAATGCTGTACTCGCTCATGCCTATAAATAACTGACACTGACACATTATTTTCATTGAATTTGGGTGTTTTATTTAACTTGATATACTTTTTGTAATCAAATAACTGAAACCACTTTGTAAATGTTGCCTGGTATCTTTTATGAAATAAAACACATTATTTAATACATTTTGATGTTACATGAGATGTTACGTCCCATTCACATCTTTGATCTAGCCGCCCTGTCAGACTGATCAGATCGCCGATTGAGTAAACCTGTTGGGACAATTTGAAGATATTAGCGATCACCCAAGTCTAGGATAGTGCCCATGACCGAGGAAGGCACCACAAGACACCAGAACTAACATACATGTTTTTGTTTGTGGGAGGAAACTGGAGCACCCACATGGACGCGGGGAGAAGATGATACTCCAGAAAGAAATGAGGAACCAACCCAGTATCTTCCTGCTGTGAGGTGGCCTCGTCCATAGCCAATGGAAACATAGCTAGTGTGCAGCACAAGTAATTTCCCCTTGTGGGACTAATAAAGGATACAGTATTATTATTATTACAGATATTTTCCCCCCTTTTTTCCTGATTCCCCTGTCGCTTCCCCTCGGAGTGCCCCTTCTAGTTACGGTTTGGGAAAGATGTTTCAGTCATGAAGATTTTTTCCTGACATTTTGAGGACTGGAGAGAGTTGGAGGGGATGGACGGGACCAGGACATAACGTACTTTTTTCTGTGACTCATCAGTCACGTTGGGTAAGCGTAGATCCAAATTCTCTCTAGAATTATAGAGTTTCTTTTTTGAGATGGTGGCATATGGTTTGATGCCAAGCTCTGGCAGTAGCTTTTTGGAGATGGGTGGGAGAAAGGCCGGAGCTGCTTCAAGGGTTTGTATCTTGTTTTGGACCTGTCTTTCTCTGGACAGCATGTGCACATTGGGGCTGGCAGGGACCTGGAAGGCACTTGGTTTGTGTTCAGGCACTTTGACTCCACTCTTCGTCAAGGCCCCAGACAAGTCATAGTTCCACTTTTTCTCAATTAGGTAGGCCTTTGTGTTGTTTGCTACCTTTTCGCCCAATTGCCCATTCACATTTTTGTGCTCTTCAATTAGTGCTTGGGACATTTTGTACTGTCCCATTAGTGCCTTGACCATTTTGCGTAGATCTCGGATTACAAACTGGCACTTCTGGTATCTGGCATTTGACTTCGATTCAAATTCCTCTGGAGGCAGCAGCTTTGACGTACTCTGTTTTAGTTCCTCATACTCCTTCTTCTTTGCACTTATTATGCGATCCTTCCTCTCCAGTTTCTTGCGCATGGCGTCCAGTGTGCCTTTTAATTCAAGATTCGTCTCATGCATCTTGGCAATGCCGAATGGCTTGTCCGTGTTCACGTTGATGAATATGTATGGTAAACCGTGGTCTAGGTCTGAGACCATCTGTTCCAGTTGATTCTCAAGATCAGAATACATCTGGTCCATGACAAGCAATTTTTCTTTTTGGGTGACTTCGCTCCTGAGGATTGAGCGTTTCTCAACGATAAGTTTGTTTTTCTCCTTCTTAAGATGCCTCATCTCCTCTTCGAGTTCACTGTTCTCCTTCTGAATGTCAGTAACGTTTTTATTAAGTTGGGTTTCCTTATCCTGAAGTTGTTTTTTCTCCAACTGAAGTTTCTCTTTCTCCTCCTGAAGTTTGTTTATTTGTTGCTGGTGTTTCTCCACCTCCTGCTCGAGGCAACGGATTGTCCATGATTGTTCGTTCTTCTGCCAGTTCAAAGCGTATTCCAGGTCTTTGTTTTTCTGTCTCAATTGAAAGCATTGATGTTTGTACGGCAACTGCTTTTTCAGGTATTCATTTTCTTTGGTCAGCTGGTTCAGGTGCTTCTCCTGCTCAAAGAAACGTTTCTGGTCTTCCTTCCAGGTTTTAGATAATTCTTTTCTTAAGCTCAGCTCTTTCTTCAGTTCAGTAACTTGCTTCTTTAAAGACACATGACATATTTCATTTAACTCGTAAGAGTTAACTTTACTTTTAAGTATTTCATTTTCTTCTGAAATTAATGCCATCTTTTCCACTTCTTTTGTGAGATATTTCAGCAGCGTTTCATTTGCTGGAGGTGAAATAGTATCTGCCATGTTTGGTGCCTCCATCTTTTTCCTATTAAATCAACTATTGTAATTTTTTCAACTTGCCACCTTGCCACTTGGGATGATTATGTTGAATCTCTCTGCCTTCGCATACTGTATCTCTGCTCAACAGACTCTTGAATGACCTGTATGCTGAAGATTCTACATTTTAAATCAAAGGCATAGTGACATCGTCGCCTTCCGGGATGACTTCAAAGTCTTTTGGCACGATTGCATCATCACATTCCGCTTTGATAATTCTGTGCTGAGTCATTTAACAGGAAATGGCCTCATTTAGCCCCACCCACAAAACACTAGGGGAAGGGCAAAAGGCTGCATAAATGCATATACATGTAGATTAGAGGATGGATAACCGACCCGAGCCCGACGGGACCCGACGGGACCCGACGGTACCCGACGGTACCCGACGGGCTGGGCCGGGATCAAACAGATTTTTAGAAAGGATGCTCGGGTTCGGGTCGGGCTCGGTCACATCAGCGCGATAAGGCGTTGAACATTTTGAATTTAAAACAGCTTATTATGTAGGTAATGGCGCTTGTTGCCCCGTGTGCATTGATGCGCTCATCTGTTTTCCGAATGCCTTCCTACAATTGCTTAATAAAAGCGGCTTTCCACACAAACAAACGTACATGTGTCATTAGTATGAGAAACAAATGCGATTTTAACTGTGTCGGGCTAGGGTCGGGCTCGGACATAAATATCTTAATGCCTGTCGGGCTCGGGTCGGGTTCAGATACTGCTCTGTCGGACGCGGGCCGGGCTCGGACAGAAAAATACGGCCCGATCCGCACTCTACTGTAGATACCACTGTGCCGCCACCATTTTGGGATGGACATCAGACCCGTTTTGACTATAAACATGAACATTGGATAAAGTTGGGTTTTAAAGAGAGAATTTTTTTCACAGATGTTTTTTTCAGTACACACTGGTTGTGTAGGTTAGTTTTGGTACCCAACCCTACTATAAGCAAGGAAGTAAATAACTGTATTTCCAAAATTTCGAACTACTGGATTCTTTCAAAAACAAAAAAAACAAAAAAAACACTCCACTGATTTAGCTTTGCACTGTTTACAGTGGACAGTATTTAAATAAAAACAATACAGAATTGAATACAGGAGAACCAGAGATCTGGGTGTTATTCTAGTAGCGGCCAATGTAGCCTCAGGCAGAGATGAGACGCGGGCTACAAAGGTCTGGAAAGCTCACTTCTTCCTCCACACCCCATTTATATTTCCAAACTTGCAGTCTTCAGACCCAACTGAAGCTGACTAAGTGGTGCGATGGCTGTACAGGGGAAACGCAACGGCCCAACACACCTCCATTAGGAGAAACATGCTGCAGCTTCAGAAACAGTGCTGATTCAAAACCACATACAAAAATACAGAACAAATACAACAGAAACAAGCTGCAGATGGAAAAGCCTAAGCAAATACATTAACAGCAAAAAGCTGCAAATACAGAAATGATGCCAAGTAAACAAAAGAAATACCTATTGGCCTACTGCATTAATGGTTGACTGGGTTGACCTAATCAGCTCTTCTACATGAACTAAACTTTCTATATGGACAATCAATCCACTTTTTGCAGTGATGCCTTCCCAGCTGCTGAATTTATAATAATAATAATAATAATAATAATAATAATAATAATAATAATAAATTTTATTTAAAGGCGCCTTTCTTGGCACTCAAGGACACCGCACAGGGAATTTATATATTAAAAACAGCAAAACAAATACTATGCATAATAAAACAGCAAAACAAATACTAAACAGCAAAACAAAACAAATACTAAACAGCTAAACAAATGCTATTCAACAGCAAAACAAATACTATACAGCAAAACAAAACAAATACTATACAACAGCAAAACAAATACTATACAACAGCAAAACAAATACTATACAGCAAAACAAAACAAATACTATACAACAGCAAAACAAATACTATACAACAGCAAAACAAATACTATACAGCAAAACAAAACAAATACTATACAACAGCAAAACAAAAATACTATACAACTGCAAAACAAATCCTATACAGCACACTATTGGGTTTAGGGGGGCGGTAGACAGCAGCAATGATGGTTGGAGTGGGACCAGACAACTGGCAGACAGCAGATTCAGAGGAGCTGGAGACAGGGACAGACACCGGCGAGACTTTCAATTTAGCAATAATCTACGGCGAGACCTCCTCCCCGGCCAGAGCCACGGGGTTGACCGATGTAAACAAATCCACTAGGAGTGGATTCGTTGAGTTCAGAAAAGTCGTTGGGCTGTTGCCGTGTCTCGGTTAAACAGAGAAAGTCAAGCCCATGATCGGAGATGAAGTCCTGGATGAGTTGTCCCTTGCGTGTTTATAGCTTATAGTTTATTAATAAACTATAATCTTTTTGACCGTATAGCGCCCAATCAGTGCCAATTAATGCCCGTTTCTCTGCCCCCCGGTCGCATCCGGCCACAGTTTGCAATAGATTAATTACTTTTTTTTACGTAAATTTGCTATGTAGCCATAGACCCAGTTAGACCTATTTAAATCCAGACCCCTCTCCATCAGCTGACCATGTAGGCCTTATGGTAGGGCTATCCACACCAAAATAATAATATGAGGAAATAAGAAAAATAACTATAATGACAGCATTGTGCCGCATCAACAACGATGAACAGTTGATTACTGGTGGCTAGCACTTTGGCTACATATTAAACTAATACAGCGGACAAATATTACTGGATTGTCCATGGTAATATGCTGCATATTTTTGAACACAGATACAGTTTATGAATCTAAAAATAAGGTATACTGGTGGACCTCCGTACAGTGCCGACGGAGGCACGCACAGAGCTCCAGAGAGCCAGGGATGAGGTCGACCGGGTGGGGATCAGATATGTGCAAAGCACCCATCACCGACAGAATATTAATGTTTAAAAATACATAAACTGCCATAATACAAACATTTAAGAAAAGTTCTAAATGTTATATCTCTGCATGTCATCTAGGGGTGTGAATCTTCACTGGTCTAACAATTCGATTATGATTATTCTGTCAACAATTCCAATCGATTCAATATCCCGATGCTTCACCTCCATTATATTATTAAATATTGCTACACAGGGTGTTCATTGACAAAAGATATATGAAATCCCTTTTTTTATTGTATCTGCTCTTGAAAAAGATCCTTCTTGAACGCAGCGGAGTCTTAGTTGACGATAAGGTTACCATGTTTTAAACTGCCCATTTGGAGCAATTCATTTCATGTAACTATACCACACATTTAAATAATGAACAATGAGAGAATGGCTGGGATTATAATTTCCCATTCCTCTCAAATCGGGGTGCAACAGATTACGAAACTCACGGATCGGATAATGATTTTAAGTCACGGATCTGATCAATTTTCAGATCAGCACAAACATATAACATATATACATAGAACACATTTTAACATAAATGATTGTTAAAAAATGTTATAACAATAACTTTTAACAATAACCCTTCTTTCACCAGTAATTCTTTTGTTAAAAACAACAATAACGTTTGAATGCACCACGAGGTTTACCAGTTTTAAGTAAACACAACCTTTATTCACATCTGTGTTGTTTTACCGACAACAGCAGTGACCAAGTGCTAGTTGGAGACTTTTAGCTCATAGCTTTAGTGGGAGACGGTTGTACGTCACGCTGTTGGAATCCTCTACAGTGAAATGCAGTCACACTAAACTGTTACATCATATTACCTGTGTTTAACCCAGTTAGTACTGAAGCCAATGGTGGGCTAATGTTACCTGCTGCCAAGGGTAACATGTAATTACTCTTTACTAGCGTGACATGCACCGCTGTTTCTGTTGCCTGTAACGTCGGTTTTGTTGCATCAGAGAGCAGTGCCGACATTTAGGTGGCACTGACATCCACGTTGCTATTCCATCCGGTAGATACACTGGTGCCATATTAGCACCGGATTT
Organism: Etheostoma spectabile; assembly: GCF_008692095.1. Lineage (NCBI taxonomy): Eukaryota > Metazoa > Chordata > Actinopteri > Perciformes > Percidae > Etheostoma > Etheostoma spectabile. Next base: position 21,964,431 of record NC_045740.1, on the reverse strand, counting down.
TAACATGCACCTTTAACGGAAAATCTCTCTTGCTCTCTCTCTGGTTTGTGTTACTTCGTTACATAGTTAGTTATTATTAACATGCACACACACATGCACACACACACGCACACACACACACACACAGCTTTGTCTAAAGGCATTCTTAGCAGTGTGTCATGACATCTCACAAACTCATGCCCCCCATACATTTGGACTGTATGCAAGTTTCAGTGCGGCTTGTTTATGTTGTGAGAGTGTGTGCGTTTGTGGTCTGGAGAACAGCACGGTCCCGGCCAGTCTAATCTGTCAGATCAATCAGGCAGTCTTGCCAGTCCTATATAAATACACCCAGCTTCTGTTTACATCGGTGACTTTCACACGGAGGGCTCAAGTACAGATCTATATACTGCAACTAGGACCATGAATAAATGGTTTATTCTTATTCGTATGATTTGCACATCAACTAAGATATATATGGATGCATATGCATCACAGCACAAAATATATCTACATCTTTACGTAGTTCTAGTTCTAGCCTGACTTTTAAAGTTTGATCTTGTCTCTCGCTCGCAGGGTTGATTGTAGGATTGACTGTGCCACCCTTCTGGCCCCGCCCTTGCTCACTCAGGCTTGATGATTTGCCAACCAGACACTTTTTTTAGAGGTGAAATGAGGACAAACTCTTAATTGCATGCTGCACTCTCTGCAAAAACAGCATGTTGAGCTGCAGATGCCATAAAGAAGAGTGTTATGAATGTCTAACAGTTACAGGAAACGCCGACCATCAAGAACCTCAAAAGTCAAAAAACGTCTCCTGAAACCAGAGATCCCGGAACATCAGGAATCCTTCTTTCTAACATGAGACATATATTTACACGAACAGCTGCAAGCAATTTCTAGAACAACAGTGTTATACTGGAAAGATAAACAATATACATTTGGGAGGTGTTTATCTAAACCTGACTCCACTAGTTAAAGATCATATGGATCTTTAAGTAGAAGTCAGTGTGGACGGTGGTTATTGGAAAAACACAGCAGAATTATTACTGTTTGCCTCGAAAGTTACCGTAATTGCTCAAATAAAAGCCGGGGCCTTTATTTACCTGAACTGCAGAGGGTACCCGGCTTTTATTTGAAGCAGGCTTTTATTAGAGGCAGGCCTTTATTTCTAATTCCATCTGTTTGATAAGTATAATTGTTTTAAATCAACTGTTTTAAATCTAATGCCATAGCATTCCAGTGGACAGAGAAAATTATTTTTTTACGAAACAGCAAAAATATCACCATACAACAACAGCCAGAAGGGCGACTGAGATATTTGGGTCAGAAATAATCAAACACCACTACTGTGTCAGTTTGATCCCTGTAAATGTACCGGGTATTTATTTCAAATACAGGTACTACAGTATTGCTTGTAGATTACAATAAGAGCATACAGTAGTTACACCAGTATCTGATTAACGTTACAGACGGTAGCTAGCTAGCTTTGTTTCTAGCTCCAGGCTAACTCTTTTCCTCCCACCTCCAGCTAGCTAGCTTTGTTTCTAGCTCCAGGCTAACTCTTTTCCTCCCACCACCAGATAGCTAGCTTTGTTTCTAGCTCCAGGCTAACTCTTTTCCTCCCACCTCCAGATAGCTAGCTTTGTTTCTAGCTCCAGGCTAACTCTTTTCCTCCCACCTCCAGCTAGCTAGCTTTGTATCTAGCTCCAGGCTAACTCTTTTCCTTCCACCTCCAGCTAGCTAGCTTTGTTTCTAGCTCCAGGCTAACTCTTTTCCTCCCACCTCCAGCTAGCTAGCTTTGTTTCTAGCTCCAGGCTAACTCTTTTCCTCCCACCTCCAGCTAGCTAGTTTTGTTTCTAGCTCCAGGCTAACTCTTTTCCTCCCACCTCCAGCTAGCTAGCTTTGTTTCTAGCTCCAGGCTAACTCTTTTCCTCCCACCTCCAGCTAGCTAGCTTTGTTTCTAGCTCCAGGCTAACTCTTTTCCTCCCACCTCCAGATAGCTAGCTTTGTTTCTAGCTCCAGGCTAACTCTTTTCCTCCCACCTCCAGATAGCTAGCTTTGTTTCTAGCTCCAGGCTAACTCTTTTCCTCCCACCTCCAGCTAGCTAGCTTTGTTTCTAGCTCCAGACTAACTCTTTTCCTCCCACTTCCAGCTAGCTAGCTAGCTTTTTTTCTAGCTCCAAGCTAACTCTTTTCCTCCCACCTCCAGCTAGCTAGCCGTGCTCTGCTCTCATCGGCTCACCTTCAGTTTCTTCCAGTATCAGAGTTTCCTGAAATGTCTCTCAGCTTTTTCACCCGAGTAGAAATGTACATAACAATAAACTTGAATGCACATTTTTAACCAAATGATTTTTTAAATTTGAGGCCGGCCTTTATTTGTCTGTGTTGTTCACGCCCCCGGCCACTATAAGAGGGCCGGCTTTTAATTGACAACAGGTCTTTATTTGAGGAATTACGGTAATGTTATTACCCTTAGTAACCCAGGAAGAGCAAGAAAGTGTGTGTGTGTGTGTGTGGGGTGGGGGGGGGGCATGCTGACGTGACTTTTCATGCATGAGGACCTTTTCTCATTACCAACTCTCCAAGCCCTTCTGTCAGCAAAGAGAGAGCACCGTGTGTGTGTGTGTGTGTGTGTGTGTGTGTGTGTGTGTGTGTGTGTGGTGTGTGTGTTGTGTGTGTGTGTAATTTCCCCAGGCTTTGGCACAATCTGCACAGTGACCTGAAACATAGTTTAGTTTCACACCGATCCAGACAGATGGACAGAGAGAAAGACATATGGACAATTTACCATGATATTATTAAACAATTTGGCTGCCATTTTGGAAGCATTGCAGGTGTTAAGTGTAGTGACAGTAAGCACTCAATAATCACATGATTGGTATTTGTGGTGTTCAACCGCAATATATTTTGAAGATTGATAGGCACTACATTTTGTATGACAAGTTATTTTTGTGTGAGTGAATGTCAAACTGTCAGCCAGAGCCCCAGTGTATGCTCCAGTGTAGGTCACCTCCAATTCAACTTCACAAAGAGACAACAACATGTCTGTCTTAAGATGTTTTTTTGGCGTCATTGGGCAGAAACATCACAAAAAGTCCGCTGGAGCTACCACAACGGAGGATGTAGCAGGACTTTTTATTGTGACAAATTACCAATAAGGACTTCAAACGGACATGTCCCAGCTGCAAAGGGCCCCATTAACTGGGGAGAAATGACCAACACTGGCCGCCAAGATTAGCATTAGCATGCAGCCACGTAATAGTTAGCAGTAGGCTAATGCTAGCTTGTAATGGAATGGCGCAGCTAAAGGCTTCTGAACCAACACTACCCGACCAGACATTAGCGGTGTGACGAGGAGGCTCAGCTCACGGGACAAGACGAGACACGAGATTGGGTTCACGAGAACAAGACGGGATTTTAACACTATTTTAAAGAAAACTTACTAATGAAATATTACTGGAAAAATTGTCTTTTTTAAATCAAAAGTCACAAAATGAAAAATGAGCATTGTGAAAGGTTTTGCCACAAACTCGGATGGCTTATCTCCTGTATAACAAACCCCTTCAGACATGATAACTGTGGCGTCCATCCCTCCTCCCAAACCTGTCTCTACAACCTATTATTCAAAAAGTTATTCATTCCAACTGCTCTTTAATGATTTACATAAAGCACTTTGAATTGCCATTTTGCTGAAAGGTGCTATGGGTGCTTTCAAGTTGCCTTGCCTTCCAACCTCAGCCTGTCATTCAGTCACCAGGGCATTAGAGAACACTAGCCTGGAGCCTCAGACGTTAAACAAACTCAGGGCTGTCTCGCTCTTTTATTGCTTTGCAGCAAACGCTGTCTGCGTGAAGTTTAAAGACACACTGGAGAATTTTTGGTAACTTAAAATAATCTTTTCAAAATCGTTTTAGCGGTTCATCAACTCACAACAGGGTGAACGGCACTTCTGCATTTGTTTTGCGGCTCTCTACCGGCTATAACCGCACTATGGAAGTTTGCCGGATCGGGTAGTTTTCATTATTTTTGGCCACGTTTAACGTCAAAATCAGACATTATACCATTATAGCTTTGACAGTCACCTTTAAGTAAGGTAACTTGATAAATGTGGGGTTTTTTTTAAACCATGAGGCTGCCATTAAGGGGTGGGAAATGATATGCATCTCAGAAGATATTAGCAACATGCTGCGAGCTAAACCAGCCACCCTGATTGGCCAGTGTATAGGCAGCCTGGTTCTACGGGTACATTGTTGGGATAAAGCCTGACATCTGGTGAGGGATCCCTCCTCTCTCGCTATCTCCACTACCAGGGCTAAGCGCCGCCCAGGACGATTGAGAATGGTTTAAAGAAATACAAAATGTGTCCTCTATACCTGACTAGATAGGTGATGGTATGGTATGGATATGGTATGGGAGCCATACAATACTTCATCGATGTCACAGTGCTGCGGATATGGATCTGGCAATGCAAGACAGTGTCATTCTCCAACAAATTTGCATTTACAATACAGGATTATATATATATATATATATATGTATATGTATATGTATATATGTGTATATATTTTTTTTTAACACTTCAATCAGGTGTCCTCGGTTGCTCTAAAATGTGAACTAGTGCCTTTTGTGTGAAGGTGACTAGCTCCTGTCAGAGTGACAGACAGACAGATGCAGTGGTATTTACATTTCATCTAATCTAAAGCCCAACATTCTAAGTGGATCACAAAACACAGCGGTACAGAAGGTATCAGTATTCCTGACAACCATAAACACAAAATAGATTTTTTTTTTTTAATGACAACAATGCTAAAGGACAGGACCGTGTAATCCTATTTTTTCTATTTTTGTTATTGCCACTCTTCATTCTGACCCCAACCGGCCCGTCAGACACCGCCTACCAAGAGCCTGGGTCTGACCGAGGTTTCTGCCTAAAAGGAAGTTTTTCCTCGCCACTGTCGCACTGTTGCTTGCTCTGGAGGAAACTACTAGAACTGTTGGGTCCTTGTAAATTCTGGAGTGTGGTCTAGACCTCCTCTATCTGTAAAGTGTCTCGAGATAACTCTTGTTATGAATTGTTACTATAAATAAAATTGAATTGAATTGAATATTTGCATCTAAACGGATCAATTTGTAATTGACTCAACACGCTACTTCATATTCTAGGCCTATAGGTGGCGCTGTTTCCGTTACAGAAATTCACCCAAAAAAACGGAGAAGAAGAGGTGGTGCATGTGCATAAAGCATGCTCGCTGTATACAAACACAATAGAAGAAGTAACCACAACACAAGAAGAAGACGACAAAAATGGCTAGTGCAAGCAAACCAGTCGTTTGTGTGGATGTTGTTGAGACGTCGTTGCGGGGTTAAGAGGTCGAAGGCTAGAGGTCGATGGGTGTGGCAATGACATCATCGATATGCAAGTATGCGGCTTTGAAGACGGGAAACAAAGACGCAAGGGCGCCGTTTAAAAAAATGTTCATCGTTTTTTTGGACAATCAGCCAAAACAATGCAAAACATGTGCGTTTGCACCAAAAAGCGTTAGCATGTGGTGGCCCCTTAGGCGCACGCACACGCAGACACACACACACACACACACACACACACACACACACAACACGCCTGTCTCTCTCCTTTCTGTCTTCCATTATCCTCCACACTCACATTTTCACATACTCACACACACTCATATTTTTATCCTCACACCTACTCATGTGAACACACTCTAACATAAAGCCTTCAAACCACCCTGTGCAATCAGGTCTTTATCTCTGTTCTGCATTCTTGCAAGCTGCCACCGTTTGTCCAGACACAACCACCCAGACACAAGACCCTGTGTGATTGGCTCTTTATCACTATGCTGTGTATCCACTTACATTGTGGTCTTTGTCGACAGAGCTCTTAGTAGTGACAAAGTGCACGACGGTCAACTTCTGTCATCACTGCCGGACAGAGTTTAAAAACGCACAGTGTGTGTGTGTGTGTGTGCGTGTGTGCGTGTGTGTGTGTTTTTAAGGGAGCATTAGAGTGTTAGTAAAGAGTGAATGAGAAAGAGGGATATAAAAATGTGATGGGTGATAAGTGGTATGAGAGAGAGAGAGAGAGGAGAGAGAGAGAGAGAGAGAGGGAGAGAGAGAGAGAGAGAGAGAAGGGAGATAATCGGGAAAAAGAAGTTATAAATAACCAAAGGTGTCAGTAATACAGCCCCAACTGACACACGCACAAGTGCATGCACACACAATCTGCACTTCAAGCGGTGCTGGAAGTGGCATTTATCCAGACTTAAAGTTTCCTTCCTGGAGAACGCAGTAACCATTAGCATGCTGCTTGCTTCGCAAGTGACATTATTAATCCAGACATGACGCCGTTTAATTTCCTGATGTATCTGTGACTTCCACACCAGGTAATAAGCAGCAATAGCGGTTACTTTGAACATATGATGACGGAAAGAAATGTCGTTTGTGCTGCCAGCTGTACACTGGAGGATAGACGGGTAAGGCGATCAAACTCACGTGAATGGCGCAACGCGACCATTTTTATTTTGGTGCAAACAAGCTATAACAATAAATCCCCTGCTGGAGAGGAGTCTTGGCTCCAGGTTTGGTCATGTGCTGACGGAGAGTTCTTGTGCCAACGGGCAAAGTCTGCTTCCCACTAGTTCCGCAGGGATGTTAGAAGCTGCACACACACATGCGTATAAACCCAAGCAGACAGGAGGAACAGAATAATTACACTTCAGTATTACATCTGGCAAGACCTCATTCAATCAGTCTGCCATTATCTCTCTGTTTCACTGTCACATGTCTCTCTCTCTCTCTCTCTCTCTCTCTCTCTCTCTCTCTCTCTCTCTCTCTCTCTCTCTATTCTCTCTCTCTCTCTCTCTCTCTCTCTTCTCCTCTCTCTCTCTCCTCTCACCTGACATCCTACTTGTTCCCTGTCAGTCTTTCCCACTCACTGTTACTTCTCTATCTCCCTTGCTCACTTTTCACTTCTCTCCTCCTGCGTCCCTCCCTTTTTTTCTTCTTTCTTTTTTACATTTGCAGTTACCTGTTAATTCAATAATTCACCCTCCCCACTGACTTCTCTTTTTACAGGTAAACATAGATGCACGAGTACAGATGCACGTACACCAAATGGCACCGGCAAAGCTTACTGCGCCAGTTGCAGAGAGGCCAGTGTCATAACCGTTGTCTTATTAACAGTTAACGACAGCTGCACAACAAGTCACAGCCCAAACCTTGCACTGAAACCTTGTGATTAAGTGATTGTTTTTTTGCTCTGGGTTATTTCTCATAGTATATAAGTCCTAGTTGCCTTTTAAATAATCCTGCCAACATTGCAATTTAACAACAGGGAGAACTATTCAGAGGTCATTGGTAGGGGTGGTAATCACCAGACGCCTCCCCATACATATTATCACAATACTCAAGCCACGGTACGATATTATTGCGATTTTTAAAATATTGCAATATTCTGCAATTCTGCAATTTATAACCTTTTCTCCAAATTCTAATTTTTCCCAATTTCAAATAATGTCCCCAAAAGGAAACTTTGTCAACATCTGTTTTATCTAAAAAGACGTTTCTCTGCTTGTTCATATCACTTCAATTTTATTGCTGCAAAATGGGATTGTCAAGCAGAAAACTGGCCAACACATATATAGTAAAAGATCGATACTTGGTGTCTGTGTATCGATACAGTATTCCCACTGAAAATATTGCGATACTATACATACCCCTATGTTAAATTCCCATAGAGGCAGGCAGATTTTTATTTTTAAAGGGCAGTTATTTCATGGATCCAGGATACTATGCATCCTGATAAAGTTCCCTTGGCCTTTGGAATTAAAATAGCCCTCCATCATCACATACCCTTCACCATACATAGAGATAGGCAGGGGGAACTTTCCATAAGATCATCTCTCAATGCAAATCACACCAGCTATTAGGCTAACTGAAATAAAACCATGTCAGTCTCTATGTATGGTGAAGGGTATGTGATGATATGGGGCTATTCCCCGTCTATTTTAAGAAAGAACATTTATTTTTTTAAATACATTATTCATTCACAAAGAAGGTTGGATTTTACCTCCTTTTTTAATTAAGGCATTAAGACAAATTTCCAAAACATGATTTTTCTATTCCTCTTTTTAGTCAACTTAAGCATGTGCATGTGAACTTATGAGCACCACTGTATATATATATAATATATATATATATATAATATATATATATATATATATATATATATATATTTAGGGCTGCACAGATTAGAAAAATTGTGATTATTTTGACTGATATTGCATTAGGAGTCACGATATCGGAGGGAATGAAAATTTCAATGAAAATTCTAATTTATTAAAATGATATTTTGGGTGATTGTTGTAATTATCTGTACCAAACAAAGATTTTTTTCTTTGGTCTGTAGGATAGGATTTGTAGGCTGGGACGTCTCTGCAGCACTACAATACTTCATTAAGAATGATTTGACACATATGTTTGCCTTTAACTAATATTGCACTTGCCCTGGGATTTGAATATTGCACTGGTCCATTTGAGAAGGCACCACCGTGTTTGTATTTCTCTGTTTTGAAAATCTCAATCAAAAGGTTGGAATTAATTATTATTAATTATTCTACTTCCTGTATTACCAAAAAAACAGTGACCAGAAAAAAAAAAGCCTGAACACCTAAACACAAGGTTCTAAATACACTTTTTCATCCCCCCTCCAAATGGCTAGGCAATGTTCACATTTTACCAGCCCCTTTTCAGATTACCATTGGTTTTTGGGGGGCTGGGGAGTTTAAGCAAATCTACCAGCAACTTGCATATTTTACCAGCGGTTGGTAGATAGTGCTAACACTGAACCCTGCTTATATGATGCAATGCAAAGCAATGCTATAGTCCAACTTGTATAAACGTTCTGGGCGAGCTCTAGCTGTGCATGTGGAGGGAGAAACAACAGAAAAACCTTACAACAGAATGCAATCCAATGCAACATCACAAACACAGCTGCTAAAATTATTACAACTTCAAAAGCAGTCCGACGAGGTGTCACAAAGGTGCTATTTATTATAGAACTGCTGGATATAAAGAACTTTTTTCTGATTTCATTCACATTTCTGTCTCTCACTTAGGTGTGATACAACACAAAAGCAGAAACATGGATTCAGACGTACTGTTCTAGCTACAGAGCCAGCCACAGTCACCATCAGCTGACTTTCTGTCAGCTGAGTGCGGCCACAGTAACAAGACTCCTTTGTCTTGCAGCGCGCTGAACTAACATGAAATTTGCCAAATAGGTCTAAAACAAAACCACACACTTGCACAACCACTTCAACATATGCACGCACACACACAACAGTAAAAAAAAACACGCCGTTGTTTAGATGTGTACAGGCCGGCACACACAATTTCCTTCCACAAAAGACCTTTGTTTTTTTATAAGAAGCCCTGATTAGCGCGCAGACCGCACACACAGTCACATTGACCAGGTCTGGAACAAATGTGCAGACCAAGAAAGAGAGCAAACATGGCTTGGAGCAAAAAACGCCCTTCATTTAATGAAAAAGAGAACAAGGAAAGGTATGAATGTAGACAGAAGGATTTGCTCTGCATTCCCAGCACCTGTGACTAACTCATGTGTTCTGACAGGACACATACTGTACGACTATTGGCAGGTAGGCTTAAAAACCTGGCGCTCCACACCTGAGAAATGTTGAAACCTTCAGCAGATCTGAAGATCTGTGACTCCAGTGGGCCTGTAACGATAAGGGCTGAGTTCATTGTTTAGGGCTGGGAGGATTTGATTCTTTCACAATGGGTGCCGATTCCATTTGTATCACGATTTTCATTTAGTGATTCTAGAAGTATGCAATCTGCAATTGGACGATTTTGAGATTTATGATTTTCTTTTCCTTCTTTAACAAAAACCCGGGTTGGGTACCGAACTCTGTACTTCTTTGGGTACTGTATTATGTCGGTACTACGGTGGACCAATTCACGCTTAATGCGGTACCTGAGAGTGAGTAAACATGAGCCTATTTGTCCTCTCTGCATGTTAACAGAGAGTGGGGGTCTCTCTCTCTCTCACACGCACACACACACACACACACACACGGCTATGAGATGTTCCCTTGCTGTTATTTCACGACTCACAGAGGCAGCCAATCAAATTATTTCAGTGATGAGCACGCCCACAGCTATATTTATCCAATGGAGGATGACTATCTGGCTGACGGACTGTGGCAGATGACCAGTTACAGACTGTCTCTTGAGTTTGTTGCTAACATGAGCATCCTTCCTCCCTCCCTTCCTTTTTTTGCACGCAATTTTCTTTCCTTGGAGGGAGGAAGGGTGTACAATTATCGAGGCTCCAGATTAGAGAGCACCCTTTGCACCTTGACAACCCTGTACTCCTCTCCCTCTGTCACTTCCTCTAGCTGGCTTAAATAAGTGAGAACATGGTCTAGGGCTGGGCGATATAGAGAAAATCAAATATTACAATATTGTTGACCAAATACCTCGATGTTGATATTGCGACGATACCGTATGGTTGACTATTGGTACTTTAACACAATGTTATTTACACAATGAGATTTTTGATAAATATTCCCCAGAAATGTTTTGATGATTTAGGGGGTAAAGGCAAATAATAACAGCTAGAAAAGAGAAAAGAGTTCAGAAAATGACATAATTTAACTGTAATGCTGTCTGTAAAACCAGGTAAAGACAACACTTACCATATTACAATATAGCCATAATCTAAGACGATATCTAGTCTCATATTGCAATGTTGATACATCAATATTTTGCCCAGCCCTAACATGGTCTTTCACTTGCCAATCTCTCTTCTTCAGCTCAAAATGGCTTTGCTTCCCTCATTTTACCTCCCCAACCTCATTCACACTGATCCTACCTAGACTGAATTTTTCTCCCTGGTTGCTCCCGCTGGGTGTCCCTGTAATTCTCCTCTTAATTATATTTTCATTTTCCCTGAGAAGCCTCTATCGTCATCCCCCACTTTATTCTTCATCACTCTTCCTCTCTTCATCCTTACTTCCAGCACTCATTCAAACTTCCTATTTCCTCCATGTTAGTCCTTTCTATGCTCTCTCTCTTTCATCCCTTGTGCTAGCCTCTTTCTCTTTTCTCTCCCCTCTTACCTCCTCCCCTCTATTCTCCTCTCTTTCTGTCTTACTTTCTTTCTTCCTCCCCTTCTTCCCACTTTCCGTCTTGCTTTCTTTCTTCTCTCCCTCTATCTTTTTTCTTTCTTTCTTTCTTTCTTTCTTTCTTTCTTGTCTTTCTGGGCATTTTTTTCTTCATTTAAACTCCCTTTCTGTGCTCCTCCATCTATAACCCCCTCTCCCTCTGGGTCCGCAAAAAAACAACACCACCTTTTTTCCCCTCCATCGTCCTCCCTTTCCCCCTACCCCCTTTTATTCTACTCTTCTGAGGCTTAGACCTAATTATCTCCTGTTGTAGAGAAACCACACACAAACTCTGACACACACACACACACACACACCACACACACACACACACTCTGGTGGGAACAGCCTGTGGGAAGCGGTGCAGCCGTGAGGGACGGACAGCGTTTGTTCTCCCTTCGGCTGGTCGCCTCCGATCACGTCAGCTTGGCACAAACACACACATGCATTGCAAGAGCAAGCCAAAGACGAAGAAAAGGAGAAAGACAGGGTGTGAAGCTTGGTGTATTATACACACAGCGGCGTACTGACTGAATGGGTTTGATGTTTCTTTGCTCTAATCCTAATGGCAGAGGATTGGACACATTTTTCTTCAGTTATTTGAAGTAATACTGAGTGCAGATATGGTGTTGAGCCTTGTTATGTAGGTTACAGTGAGGAATAAATGAGGAGCACTTCTATTCATCTATAAACTAGGGTGTGTGTGTGTGTGTGGGGGGGGGTTGTTAAAGTCAATTATTTACCCTACAATTGTTATTTTTATACCAATTATTGACCTAAATATGTTCTGTTTATATGGTACTGCCAGTTGCTAGCAAAACAGAGCGAAAGCAGAAAATGCAGACAAGTGATGTGCATTCCTTTTAGAAAAGCAAATAGATTTTAGAAAAAGTTAATGATTAGGGCCGTCAGGCTGCTACTATTTTGACCCTTTGAGGCACCTTTTCTTGTTGTCATGCCGCCACGGACACCTCCTACCTGCTGCTGCAGCAATGGAAACAAACAACACAGTTCTAAATCGTGCATTTTACTTCCATTTCCAGACTATACAGTGGTGTGAAAAAGTGTTTGCCCCCTTCCTCATTTCCTGTTCCTTTGCATTGTGTTTGTCACACTTAAGTGTTTCGGAACATCAAACCAATTTAAACAATAGTCAAGGACAACACAAGTAAACACAAAATGCAATTTGTAAATGAAGGTGTTTATTATTAAAAGGTGAAAAAAAATCAAAACCATCATGGCCCTGTGTGAAAAAGTGATTGCCCCCCTTGTTAAAACATACTATAACTGTGGTTGTCCACACCTGAGTTTAATTTCTCTAGCCACACCCAGGCCTGATTATTGCCACACCTGTTCACAATCAAGGCATCACTTAAATAGGAGCTGCTTGACACAGTAAGGTCCACCAGAAGATCCTTAAAAGCTACACATCATGCCGAGACCCAAAGAAATTCAGGAACAATTGAGAAAGAAAGTAATTGAGATCTATCAGTCTGGAAAGGGTTATAAAGCCATTTCCAAAGCTTTGGGAATCCAGCGAACCACAGTGAGAGCCATTATCCACAAACGGTGAAGACATGGAACAGTGGTGAACCTTCCCAGGAGTGGCCGGCCGCCCAAAATTACCCAAAGAGTGCAGCGACGACTCATCCAACAGGTCACAAAAGACCCCACAACAACGTCCAAAGAACTACAGGCCTCACTTGCCTCAGTTAAGGTCAGCGTTCATGCCTCCACCATCAGGAAAAGACTGGGCAAAAATGGCCTGCATGGCAGAGTTCCAAGGAGAAAACCACTGCTGAGCAAAAAGAACATCAAAGCTCATCTCAATTCTCCACAACACATCTTGATGATCCCCAAGACTTTTGGGACAACATTCTGTGGACCGATGAGACAAAAGTGGAACTCTTTGGAAGGTGTGTGTCCAAGTATATCTGGCGTAGAAGGAACACTGCATTTCATAAAAAGAACATTATACCAACAGTAAAATATGGTGGTGGTAGTGTGATGGTCTGGGGCTGTTTTGCTGCTTCAGGACCTGGAAGACTTGCCGTGATAAAAGGAACTATGAATTCTGCTGTCTACCAAGAGATCCTGAAGGAGAATGTCCGACCATCTGTTCCTGTACTCAAGCTGAAACGAACTTGGGTTCTGCAGCAGGATAATGATCCTAAACACACCAGCAAGTCCACCACCGAATGGCTGAAGAAAAACAAAATGAAGACTTTGGAGTGGCCTAGCCAGAGTCCTGACCTGAATCCTATTGAGATGTTGTGGTATGACCTTAAAAAGGCCGTTCATGCTCGAAAACCCTCTAATGTAACTGAATTAGGACAATTCTGCAAAGATGAGTGGGACAAAATTCCTCCAGGACGCTGTAAAAGCCTCATTGCACGTTATCGCAAACGCTTGGTTGCAGTTGTTGCTGCTAAGGGTGGCCCAACCAGTTATTAGGTTTAGGGGGCAATCACTTTTTCACACAGGGCCATGATGGTTTGGATTTTTTTTCACCTTTAATAATAAACGCCTTCATTTACAAAGTGCATTTTGTGTTTACTTGTGTTGTCCTTGACTATAAATTGGTTTGATGTTCCGAAACACTTAAGTACGACAAACATGCAAAGGAACAGGAAATGAGGAAGGGGGCAAACACTTTTTCACACCACTGTATATGCACCTTGTGTGAAATGGAACCAAAATATCACCAAACCACTTTAAGTTCAAGCTACCATCTACGAGCTAAGCATGCAGCAAGAACAGCTAATCAGGTTGATGCTAGCGGACTCAGGCAAAGCACTATATTGGAGAGTTCAAGTCGCCACAGACATGTGGATGAAACCAAGTCAAAGAAATTAACTAAAGTGCTTGCGAAATGGGTGGCAACTAACTGCAGCCCAGTCAACACCGTACAAGACTTGTGTCTCGGCGTGTTCTGACCAGTCTGAACTGAACATACAGTAGTTAATAGAGATATAGATTATTTCAGTTTGTTATGTACTTTATTGAAATTTGTTGTATATTTATGTACCTCAAAGACAAGATAATGAAGCTATGGAGTATTTTGTTTTAATTGCTGAATAATTTAGTTAACATTTCTTAACATTCAGTCTCGTTGCACATCTTGTGATTTAAAATAAAAATAAACCTAAAAGTCACTAAAAAACACTAATACTGAAACACCTCTCCCTTCCCATTGCAGATTGCTCCACGCTACTGTTTTTTTAGGGGGGAATACACTTCAAGATGTGACATGACCTGTCTCCTGGAGGACATAGCCACACCACTGTCGCACCGTGAATTGTCCTTGGGATGATTATCACAGAAGTCTGGCTGAACACACTAACTAGACGGCTGCTAGGAGCTAGCAGCTAAACGCTACCAGCCAACGGCAGGATGGAGACAGGGACCAGCGTAGGTGAAACAATGTCTGAGTTGAAAATGCATCTTGTTGTCACGTAAGGTCCCTGTTCATGTAGCGCAGACATTTGAATTGCATTTTATGTCTGTTAAGAGGCTCAAAGGCTCTCTAAAACTGGTATATTATCTCAGTCGACGCTCATACACATTGTTGCAGCTACTCCACGTTGCCTGCACTGATTCAGGTTCGGGTTTTTTTCAGTCAAAAGTACACGCATATTCATGACGATCAAGATGAATGTAAAAAATGGCCAGATTTCTCCTTAATGACGGTAACTGATACTGTTGCTATTTTTAATAACTGTATTAACATATTACTGCCCAACCCTACCGAGTTCTAATAGGGCATCAGTGCCTAAACACCAGTTTCATATATATATATATATATATATATATATATATGATAGAGCATTTGCTCTCCCCTGTTTCAGCATTATTTGGTAAGTCTGTTAGTGAACTACAAATCAACATTGTTGTGTAAGTAACCAAGGCCATTTTTGTTGTTATTCAGTGCCTGTAAACTGCATCCATCTCAGCACGTCTTACGTTCACAGTTTGTATGGTTGTATATGGGTTGTAAACTGTTAATGATTGGAAAGGAAATTACCAGGAGATGTAATCAGGTATGAAACAATGTCATGGTACGATTCCTCATGGCTGTCAGGGGGCCTGGAGTCAGGGAGACTCCCTGTGCTCACTTTCTCAAAGGAAAATCCCCAGCACCAAATTAATGAGAATTGAAAATCCTCAAACCCTCTCCGACGGTGTTTAAGAGCTATTTAGCAAACAACTTCTCAGTTTTATTGTCCAAAGTTAAAGAGTTTAAGCAGTTTCATTGATTACGGATTTATTTACTCAAGCATAATAGACATTTTGTTCATCAAATTGTCAGAAATGACAGGTACATGCATACAAATTACCGTCAAATAAGGCAACACAAGCAATGTGTCCAACTAGCTGTCAAGCAAGTGAACTTAAGTGAACATTTCAAAACGTTGCAAAAAAGAAGAAAATGCGAATTAGAAGCGTTTCCTGGTTTACTAGTTTAGAGCGAAAAAAACAAAAGACGCAAAGCATAGTTTCGTCACAAGTTGACGTCACGCATGGTTGTTGATTGCGAACCGGCTTGCTAAATCAAAAAGTTTAGAAGCTAAGTCCTTTGGCTAAATGAAGAGAGGTAGCATTGTACAAGTTGGCCACCTGTGAATCCAGGGTTGTGCACCATGTGCCACAAGCATTCCAAATTTTGGCATTTCCATCAACATTTTCTAATGCAATACTTCAAAATGTGCATTCAAATATGTTGATGAAACATGACTACAGACTCATTGCCTTTACTGTACGCAAACTGATACATGCTTAGTGTCTTGAGTAGCCCCCCCTCCCCCCCAAAGGCCCACTTTGAGTCAGGAAAAACCCTGCATGCATAAAAAAAATATGCCCAGCCTTACAAGACACCATTTACAGCAAATGACCAGATAGCATAATAGCAACAGATTATAATCAACTTGATAGCATCTATTATTATACTTTTCCTGTTTGGTAAATGCACAATGTCTTTCCCATAAAAGGCCTCAGTTTGCATCGTATGCTTCCAATTTCAAACTTGTAATCTCCAAGCCCAAGTCGAAATAACCCCCGATGACATTAGGGTTAATTTCTCAAAACATAGAGCAGTCCCTCTGGAGCAATTATACCGCTGCTTTAGCAGACAAAGTAGCATGAAGCCGAGTAAGCTGAACTTGGTGTGTATCAAGTTTCCTTTTAAAGAGTAACCAATTAAATCGTATGCAACCCCTGAACTAATATCCATCTCTGGACTTTGCCCTTACAGAACCCGCCCCTGGAGCAGAGCCTTTAACGGCAAAGCGCAAACAACTCAAACATCATTTCAAAAGAACAAAAAGGAGGAGGCAGCACTTGGACCTCTCTTTTCCCCCCACTTTTTGAGTGGCTGTGCGCACACACACACACACACACACACACACACACACACACACACACACACACACAGAGCATGGCTGGAGAGGTCAGTTTACGAGCTGAGCAGCGAGAGAACCTTTGCACACGTTTAAGCACACATAGGCTCCATAAACAGATGGTGTCACACAGGCACACACACACACACACACACACACACACATATACATACACATATACACACACATATACACACACGTATACACACACGTATACACACACGTATACACACACACACACACACACACACACACACACACTCTCCCTCTCCGCACGGTTCACACATGACCAAGTCCCTTGGGTTGCTGGCCCAGATATTGCACAAACACACACAATCCAGTCATTCACATGTTTCTCAAGCAAATCTTTTTCCTTTCTTTTTTTACTTAATTTTGGCACAATCATACATTGTCTTCCTCGCCTCGTCATTCCTTTCATTGACTTATCTTACAAATGCAGTTTTACATTAGACTGGGCAGTAGCTTCATAGCTTGATAACTCACTCATCCATTCACAACCGTGATTCACTTTCACTACTAAATCTCCCGCTCTCCCTTCCTTTCTCACACACAACGATGCACCTGTGATCCCCTCAAAATGATATCAGTGCGTTATCGGGAGTTATTGTCACTGAGCGATTGCGTCATGTGGGAAAGCAATAATATGTGTTTCAAAGGAGAGTTTTGGCAGACACATGTACCGTAAATGTTTGCACAATCCAAAAGTCATGTCCATAAAGAACTTATAGAATAGGGACAGAGACCGTATATATCAGGGGTGGGCAATTAATTTTTACCGGGGGCCGCATGAGCAACCCGAGCACTGCTGGAGGGCCACATCGACAATATTTCAATTAAATTTCGCTCAATATTATTTTTGATATAACGTAAGATAAATATTACTAAAAATAATAATTGAATTTAACCTAACTTAACTTTATACAAAAGCAGATTGCTTTTAATGGTTTTATTTAAACTCTTAATCCTTAAATAGTTATATTAAGCTATGTGAAATTAAAATGAAATTATAATAAGACAACTAAAACAATCATTGAATTGCTGATTGAAACTGCATCTCTGGGGGTGTGAAGTTTGGTAAAAAGTCCTTGTTAGGTTTGCAATTTTACCATCAACCATCAGCCTCCCTTGCGCGTCATCAGACAGATTCCGGTATTTATCCTCGTGCTTCGTCGTGTAGCGGCGATTCAAATTATAATCTTTAAACACAGCAACCTGTGCACCACAGATTAATCACACGGCTTTACCTCTAATTTCTGTAAAGAAATACTTGGCAGTCCATGTCTTGTTGAAAACACGGCATTCATCATCAACTTTTCTTTTTTTAGCGTGAGCGGACATCTTGGGGGGGGTAACCGGGCATCACTCGTCGCTGTGCACCTTCACTCACAGGTTACTCACGGACATACGTCCATAAATAACACTTTTCAAAATAAAAGCAGCACAATTGTATTGCACGCACGACATAGATATTTTTTTATTATTAGATTTAATTTATTTTGTAATTTAGGATTGGCCTCACGTGGGCCGGACAGGGACGCACAAAGGGCCGGATGTGGCCCGCGGGCCGTAAGATGCCCAGGTCCGGTATATATGGTACCTGTTTGTAAATGTATATGTTTCCCTGTTCCTGTACTATGTGCTTTAGCAATACTGTGTGTCAATATGGTCATGCTAATGACGCCTCTTTGAATTTGAATTTGAATTTGACATGGAGGCAAGGTAGCCATAGGCCTGAGAGAACAAGCTTGCTTTTAAAAGACAACAGTTCTGGTGCCACTTATATCATAATGCAGTTTGTTCCAGAAAGCAGGCCGATAATAACTGAAAACCTTCAAAGAGTTCTGGATGGTTTGTTACCAGTGTGCAGGTCACAGATGCATTGATGTAAACAGAGAGCAAAATCTGAAAAATCATTTCTCTATTTTATCAGAAGTCAGTGAAGTTATCTAAGTATAGGAGTAATATGTTGTTGTTGTTTTTTTTGTCCCAGTGAGGACTCTGGCTGCATCAGTTAGGGCTGAGCTCAACATGTGAAAGTGAGATATATAATCGTGTGTCGTCAGCATATGAATGATAAGATACGATGCGTGTCTGTATGATGGAACTGAGTGCAATAGATCACTCTTATTTCCAATGGCTGACATCACATGCACAGCTATGACACACTCTGCAGGGGGTGGCACTCACTGTTCCATAAAGTGTGGCAGGTAAATACATATTCTGCTGCTAGACTGCAGCTGTCCGGGCGATCTCCCAGCAGGATTGGCATTTTATTTATGTTGGTTATTTGGTCAAATGTAGGGTGTTTGTGTTTGAATTTGGGGAAATATATAGTTCAGACTTGGCTATAGTTCTGTGCATTCTGTCAGCAAGCGCAGCTCTGTCTCAACTTTGTCTCTCTTGCACAGCTGGCATATGCACCCGTCTCGATGGCCAGGTTGTACTCACTGAGTCTGTACTTGGTCAACGTAGTTCTTAGTTTAATATCAGTAACTGTGGTCAGGTAGTCTGCCCCACTGTACTCTCTATTTAGGGACAGACAGCACTGCATTTTGCTTTGTGCTTTTGCTTGTGTTCCAATTGGTGATGCAGTTTGGTTTCTGTTGTGTTATAATTTGGTTAACTCTAATTGGTTTGTTCCCTGACTGGTCCTGAGGCAGAACAGGGTCAGGAAGTGAACTGAGATACAGATGGGACTATTCTCTTTGCACAGCTTTGGTATTGCAGGGCTTTCTGCTGTTTTTAAATGTAGCCAATATTTGATTGCATGCTTTTGAATTTTGATGAATAATGGACATTGGCCTAATGCAGCTCTGCATGCGTTGTTGGTGGTTTTTCTGTGCACCTGTAAGATGCGTTTACATGACTCTGGATGCATGATTTCCTGATATTAAACAGCTTACTGGACTATCGGGGTGTGGTGTTGTTTGTCACTGGCCTTCTGAGAAACACAGTAATTTGGCTGTGGTCAGCCTCCTTGTAACCTACCACAGACTATGTACAAACCCAGGCTTTGACAGAGCTGCAGTAACTCTCTGCCGTTCTTATTGATATGGACGTCACAGTTGGAACAAGGAAGGTTAGTTCTGCTTTGTGGATAATTGTGTCAAATTATATGAATGTTACCTAGCTCTGTGTTGTAGTCAGGGAGAGAGCCAGTACATGCGTTCAGGTCCCCACAGATTAGCACATTTCCCTGGGCCTGAAAGCTGCAGATCTGCTTATGGAGAAGGGGGAAGATATCTTCATCGTAGTATGGTGAGTCACTAGGGGGAATGTATGCAGCACACAGGAATTTGTCTGTTGGAGGGTTAGTGATGTCTTGTTTTATTTTAAGCCAAATGTGTGAGCGTTATATTTTATAGGGGTGATGTACTTTGAAATGTATTCTTTGTACCAGATCCCTCCTGAGTTCCTCCCTATCGGAACAGTAGGGAGTCTGACTGATGACAGAAAGATTTCTCTGTAAAATGGGGGACAGTGAGTGACAGAGCCAGATCTACACCAGGTCTCTTGGAGGATGATGATGTCTGTTGTCTTTGAATTCAGGGGTTTCACTTTAACATCCAAACAATGGAGAGTCAAGGCCCTGAATATTCGACACATAGACAGTAAATGGCTTCATTGTTGGGAAATACAAATACAAACAGTTTTTAAAAGAGATAAACCTACGGTAAAAAGTTATGAAATGAGAGGTCGAGCTGTCCTTGACTATTGTAATAATAGAAGTAACTTAATTTAAGTTATACATTTTCTAAATGGTATCTTCTGTTAAGCTATTTGCAGATGAATTACAGGGTTAGGGTTGGGCAAAGGGTTTATTTTATGTGAGAGACCGAAAACAAATTATGAATCATTGTGATGCCAGAAATGTACATTTTTATGTAATGACCGATTAGAAAAAGGCTAACTCATTCTGCACTGGAAGACAAAAAGTAGACATAGAAATAAATTGGTTAAAATAAATCTTGTAATAATACCCTTATAATTTAAGACCTGAATTGAATTCCACAGCCCTAACTAAAGCTTATAAAACTTGAGACAATGTTATAAAAACACAATTTCTCTCTTTTCTCTCTCTTCCCCCCTCCCCGCCCTCCCTCCCCCCTCCCCCTTCTCAAAAAGCCCACACACACACACACACACACACAACACACACACACACAACCACCCCACACCACACACACACCACACCACAAACACACACCCACCCCCCCAACAATTGGTCACTTGAGACCGCTCCAGTTTTTCAAAGCACTGTGAAAGAAAATGCAGTTAGACCCATCCTAATCCTCTGATGCGGTTCCGGAAATAGCAGAGCGTCTCTGAACGGGAACGTAAAGGCTTCCCTAGTAGGGCGCTGTCCACCACTTAAAAAGCACCTTTCCTCTCTATAATATCCAAATTCCTTTGTATAAAAACACAAAAAACTAGAAGATATTGTGAAAAGTACACATTTTGGTTTGAAGTTGCACAAATCAAGCAGTTATTTCTAGTATGGTAGACATGTGGAAGACAGAGGGGTGGCCCTCCTGCATTTACAGTAGGTGGCAGTTGGCACTTTTGAAAATATCTGATTCGGACATGGCCACAGCAAAGCTTTCAGGGACATTATACATCATCACCTTGTCGGGGAACATTGTATCACAATGCTTTTTAATACAGAGGCCAGGTGGCCCCTGAGGAACATGCAGAGCGTATTGAATAATTCTTTTTCAAGCCTAAGAGACAATGTTGCATGTTCCATCAACTCAAGCATACGCTTAAGCAAGAGTAGCTTGTAGGCTGTAAACACACAACAGAAACATGGAGGAGGCATGGCTGGAATGACTGAAAGGAGTGAGCGGGGGTGTGAACCAGCAAAAAGGAAACTCATTCTGTCAAGAAATACTGTACAGTACAATTTGTATAATCAAAGTAATCTGTTACATCCCTACTGTGTGTCTTTGGTTTGTAACAATAAGTGTAAAGCAGCAATTCTCCTCCTATTTCAAGAAATCACACAGCAGTTCATTGCTTAGTTTCTGTGCCTGCTACTCCAAACTGTTGCTGTGCCAACCGCCATCTACTCTAGGTAGTAATACATTGACTATGAACAAGTACCTCATACATCCTACTTTAAAAATCCATACTATCCCTTCAAGTCACCTACTGATATTTATGTGCATCACTCCAAATACTAAACTGTTATTTTGCACAATCATGAATTCGTTGTTCTGACTACTACTACTATACTACATAATTAATTTAATTTATACTCTTATGATCCCCTATGGGAAATCCATTTACACTGCTGTTGTTATTACACATACGCACAGCCTTGAAATACAGACCTACAGTCCTTACAGTCTAATGGAGAGATGTCAGAGGGGTGGTATATATTCAATACAGCCACTGGGAGCATTAGTGTGCTGTGCTGCTGGACTGACCATCCACAGCTGAGAAACAGGCTCGTCTGGAGTGAGTGAATTATGTCCTCATGCGGTATGTCACTCTGCGTTCACAACCAAAGCCTATTATCGGCTATAACACACTCGGCTGTCTGGAAAATGAGCAGAGGCAACTGAAGAAAAACCATATGCCACAACTGGATTACAACTAAAATGACAGGGGGGTGAGGGGTGCTATGCTATGTCCAGTGAACCTTTAAAAAGAACTACAGAAATTTTGTAGATAAATTATGGGATTACTGCAGGATAGTTAACACAAAAACAGTATTAAAGTGTAATACGCTTGCAAGAGATTATTCACTAAGCGCCACAGATACGTCCCTATAAGAGTATTGCACTATGGACACTATGATTATTAATATAAAATTTTGCGGCAAGCGATGAGTTGCAGGTTAATAGCGACTTCAAAGTAATTTCACACGTTTTCCAACGTCGCTATAAAACATATCCTGCAAGCTTTGTAACGATTGGACAAACAGTGCACTTTGATTAAAATGCCTACAACTGATTTTTAAAAAAACGTTTATTTTCAATTCAGTGTGATAAGTAGCTCAGTCCAGCTCACAGCAATTTGAGAAAAGAAGATGACCAACACAAAAACAATTGCTAAGAAAACCGCAAGCTGAAATTCCGAGCTCAAACCTTGATTTGTGTCCAGTTTTTGTGCATTTAAAGCGCCCCCTAGTGGTCAATTTGAATGAGACTTGCAGTGTATGTGTGAGGTCATTATGTGGACATTCCCTGGAAGTTTTGTGTTGATTGGACAAACATTTAGTCATTTATAGCTTGATTTGTGCCATATCACCTGCAGTTTGTTTGCATTTATAGCGCCCCCTGGTGTTCAATTTGAATGAAACTTTCAGGGCACGGTTCAGGTACTTATGAGGACATATCCTGAGTGATTTGTGATAATTGGACAATGAATATATGATTTATAGTGAAATGTGTGTAAAGCCACTCCCCTATCTTGCGCTTGTAGCGCCCCCTAGTGGCGTATGGATATAAAACTGTCTGGGTATATTTGGGGCACCCATCTGATCATACCGTGTGAGTTTTGTGATGATTGGCCTTACAGTTGCTGATTTGTGTTAATTTAAGTCCAGAGCCACGCCCCTTTTAAAGTTCATTGGTCGATAACTTCAAAAGTAATTGAGATATGGATATGCTTTCTATAACTTGTAATAAGCTTGATCCATTGATGATTCACTGACAATCTGGTGGCAATCGGAGCTACGGTGTAGGAGGAGATCTCAAAAATGTGTTTTTCAAAAAATTCAAAATGGCGGAACCATTTTCTAGGCGGATCTTAAGATCCTTGAGGCTTTTTTGTAGAGAACATTAAGCTACAACTGTGTGAGAAATTTCAATTCAATCGGACTTACGATGTGGGGGCGTGGCCTTTCAAAGTTTGCATTTTGAAGCCTTCATTACAGCGCGAACATGTGGCCGATTGAGTTTATATTTCTATTGATGCACATGCACACCATTTCCAGTAATTCCCCCAAGTTTCAGGCTTCTAGCTCATTCCAGCTCACGGGAATTTGAGTCGGCGCAGCACTCAATAAATTTGCATATCCAAAGATCGTTGACATCCAAGTCATGTTTTATGCAGGCAGTCTGGCAGTGTGTTTGTGGCGCAGGGCGTGTGTGATTAAAGGCAGCGATCACTACAAGCTGATGTCCATGATCGGAGTAAGATTAACGGGGTGAATGCTGATCCCTGATCAGTTTTAAAAAGATTGGCAAACTCGGCTCCGATCCAATACTGTACTTCTGCACCTGAGATCAGAGTCAGATGTTAAAGACGAAATCAAAGTGGATCGGAGACTGTCTAATCCTACGCTTAGGCATTCATATCCTACACATGATACCAAGCAAAGATTGCCCTGTCTGTCCAATACCTTGTTCCAAAAATTCTAAAACAAGTAGTGTGTGGGTGAAACTAAAAAGTAAGTTTAAATTGATAATGACATGACGTGACGTACAATTTATTTCTAACCAGGTCCAGTGTCAAAGCCACGCCTCAAATCTTACCCATTTAACTAAAAAGCAACAATTCTAACATATACTACTGCTATTATTACTGGACTGAAGTAAAGATGAGTATATACACTAGGGCTGCACAATATATCATTTTTTTATTGTCATTGCGATATAAAACTGGCGCAATAAACACATTGCGAAAGGCTGCATCATATCGCCAAAGACACGCAGAGATTTTTTGTGGTAGTTGAAAGAAAGTATCAGGACAAAACTGCACTTTGATATGCAACTGTCATTCTTTTTTAGTGGGGCCTTTTGAATTCAATCTCATGTCCATTAAAAAAAAAATGTTGTCCATGGTAGTCTGTACTCTTTTTTTTATTTAACAAGCAATAGGTTGTGTTTTAACTGAATACTGATCTGCAGTAAGGCAGAACTGAGTACACTTTAATCAGTTTATTTATCACAAGAAATCATTGTGCGATTTTCAACAGTGTCATCACAAATTTTTGCTCATATTGTGAAGCCCTAGTATACACACAACACAGAGAGTCTATTTGCATGACATACTTAAGAACAAAATATGACAGAATAAGCAACCACCTGCATACATTGCAGTAGAGTAAATCAATGCACCTACATTCTTTTTTTCCCTGTACCCAATTTGGTACATCTTTCCACCCACATAGAGCAACATCAAGTGTTTGACAAGGGTTAAAAGAGTGGAGCGTGAGCAGATGTTCCACAGGTCAGTTGGGGTTAAGGTCAGGACCACCATCGTCGTGCTTTTCCAAGAAAAAACCTTGACACCAAATCAAGGTGCTCATTTTGAGATATGTGTGGCGCGTGTGTGTGGTGTGTGTGTGTGTGTGCAAGAGAGAGTGGAAGAGGAACGCACATCCACTCTATAGGGTTATTAGACCGTGCTTATTAGAGACTTACTTCATCTGTTTGACGATGGTGCTTTTCCCTGATTCTCCAGCCCCTGAGGGATAAAAGAAAATAAGACAATGTAACCAGAGCTTTTGTGTATGTGTATGTGTGTGTGTGTGTGTGTGGTGTGTGTGTGTGTGTGTGTGTGTGTGTGAGACGTAGACATAGAGGGGGTGGGAGAGAGAAAGAGAGGTAGAAAAAGTGAGAGAAAGAAAAGAAGCAGCCTCTTAAAAACCTTAGTGAATGAAAGCCAGCAGCAGCAGCAGGGTGGCGATACAAAGATGGAGAGAGTGGCTGCACCCTTTCATTCCTCAACATCCATATTTTGTATTCCCTTCCATCTTCCAATTTACTCAGTCAAATATAAATACTTACAGGCTTCTTCCCCCCCCACAAAGAATCAATAAATCAATCTCCCACTCCCAAAACCAATGAACCAACACTGCCTTGTGCTTGCCCCTACCATTGCTGCATACTGCCATTTTTTTCTGGCATCCATCTGCAGTTATCACCCCGATGTACAGTCTAGGTCTAATGACTGATTCTGCAAAATGATAGTTTACCCACCTGGCATTTATTTAATGGCAACAAACCTATTATAGCGGGTTGCTTCAAAGTGATGTAATGTGACGACAGGGTGTGTTTAGAATGCAAAATCAGGCAAATCAAGCCAATTTATTGGATTTTTCTTCACATTGTATTTCGTTTGTTAGCTTAGGCTATAATAGACGTTATGCTTGTTATGTACATTCACCGCTTTCTTCAGATATGGTCATCTTCTGCCAGACGCCCACCCCCTCACACCACACCTTTCACCCCCACCCTCCCCCTCCCCTCCCCTCTCCGGGGCCCTACTGTTGGTACAATTGAACTCTCTTACCGAGCAGCAGCAGTTTGACATCTTTGGCCGCGGTGACACCGTCCTCCTTGAGGTTTTTCTCGATGGCTTTGCTCCGATCCAGAGCCGCCCTCTCCTCCGCGCTCAGAGTACATCCCATGGTTAGAGAGCACAGCTTGATAGCGTTACCGATACCGGTATCCACGGTGATACAGGCAATTAAATGTGGTTTTAATGAAACTTGTGCGTGGCAACAAAGCTGGTTGCAAATCCTTCTTGTTCCTGTCTTGGTGTTATTTCCTCCTTTTTTCTGTGGTATGCCTTCGACTCCTCTATGCTCCCTTCTTTCTCTCGCTCTCTGGGCAGCTCCCTCTCTGTCGCTCTCGATTCAAGCCGGGGCTACGACACCGCTAACGCATTAAAATCAAGGCTCCGCTCGGCTTGAATCCACAACGGAAACGCAGCAAGATGTAGCCACCGCGGTTGTGTGTTTCTCAAGCGTGGTCTCGGTGGTGAGCCTACTGTCCGTCCGCCAGTCCGTCTTCCTTCTGTCTTCTGTGTATCTGTCGGTAAATCACGGTAACTGGTCAATACTTGTCCACTCGTCGATAGTAACGTTAGGCAATGTGTTGCTTGGCGGCGGGGAGCAGCGCTCGCATCGTTTGGTTCTCACGGCGGCTCACAGTGGACCTTCCTCCGTTTGGCTCCTCCGAGGCGGGCGGCGGGGACTCGCTCTGTAACTCTACTGCCTCCCGGTAGCTCCGGTAGGGGCTCGCGCTCGTTCGTTAGTTCATTCGTTCAATTGCAGGTTGCTGACGTCAGAGCAGTGAAAAAAAGTAGAGAGAGAGGAGAGAGAGAGAGAGAGAGAGAGAGAGAACATCGGTAGCGCGGCCTGGCGGTACCCTGTGTTATAGTCCAGTGTTAGGCTTTAAGTTACCAGATAGAAAACAAATATCAAACGCCGTTGCATTAAAACTGCGAGTGTTCAAGAAATATTTGAAGTAGGCTAACAACTCAACACTGGTAGTCTACCTTGATTATTTTTATAATGTGTTGTGAAACTTGACTTTGGTTCATATTAACAATGCTTTGTATATAAGTGTTTTACTGATTATCAGAGCCATTGTCATTACTGTTGTATTTATTAATCAGGTAGGCTTAATATGCACAGCCTCCTTTCTCTCAATCTACATTAATTTAGGCCTACTGGCCAATGGTTGTTTGCAATGAAATTTGGAGCTAGGGCTGCACAATTAATCCCAATTTCATGGAAATCGTAATATAGAGTATTGCAATATCCAAATCGGATCGGGAATCGTAGGTGGGGTCCCATTTTTTGTTAAAGGCAAAATATGTGTCAAGCCATTCTGAATGAAGTATTGTGGTGCTGCAGAGACTACAAATTGTATGCCTATCCTATGTTTGTTTTGTACAGATCCTTGCAAAAACCACACTATAAATCATTGTCATGTTTTAGATTTTAATATTTTTCAATGAAAATGAGAGTAATGATACAAAAATAATCATTCCCTCTAATATCGTGACTCATATCGCAATCGCAATATTAGTCAATATAATCGCAATAGGATAATTTCCTCATGCCGGGCATCCCTACTTGGGGGTTATTGCTTGTTCATCAGCACAAGGTTGTCTCCCACAGTGAAGCGTTCTGCTGCCTCTGTACAAGCCTGCCGCGATTTAGATCAATTTAGATTTGGAATTAATGAGGGCCTATACATTTGGAACTTCAGAAAACAAAGGTAAAGCCAAGACACTGTGCCTGGACAGTTCATTGTTTGCTAATAATTTAAAAAAGGAATGAATTAATTTGACTCTTATGTACATTCAGACAGTGGTGGGTTTCATTTACAGCCAAAACAAAACATTTCATTTTAATCAGCGAACGTACAGAAGTTTGCCTTTTTATTCGGCAAATGTACAAAAGTCCTCCCACATAGGATCTCAGATCAGCCATGTTAAACAAGATTCACGGAATATTTGAATTAAATTCTCCAGTCGCTCAAATGTGTTTGTACATTCCCTTATGTACAGAAGTCGTTGCCGTGTTTGTACTGCAAACAATATTACAAATATCTATTTCCATCAAATAACTGGAAATATCCATTTTGGTCAAACTGGCCTTGGTAAGGGTTACACTTGATTGAATGTAAAGAAAGATGCCCTGGTTTAGTAATTTGCCATTTAGTAATTTGCCAACATTTTTCACACCTTTAGCGGCAGCTCAATGGAGACTTTGGTTTCCTGGCCACTCATAGACTGTTGGGCTGAGTGTCAGAGCTCTCATTTGCCCCCACATACGAAACCCAAGCCAGCCGCTTCCTGCATACACGTTCACACGCTGAGTGTAGGCTACTCTGCCTGGACGAGCTGCGTGAAATGGCAGCAAGCCAAAATAAACAAGTGACTGGTGCAGGAAGTCAAGCATTTGCTAACTAGTACGTTAGCCACATCCTCCTGGTGTGTTCGAAAGGAAATCTATTTTGAAACAAAGATACAGAACTTTGGGGGGGTTGGGGGTGAGGGTGGGGGTTGACCCAAGCATTTAAAAGTTTGTTGTAAAACCTATATATATATTTATCCTTCGCCATTTCTTTCCACCCCAGCACATTGGAGAAAAAGCACATTACTTATTGTCATGTCAATGGCAGAGAGGGTTGGGTGTTATTACTACTATCTATATAAGCTATATGCAACATTCTGCATTATTTACAGTCATCCAAAATGACACCCTTATTTACCTCTTGCTTGAGTGTCTACAGCATGAGGGCTGACCGTCCAGTTTATTCCCACACAGCCATCCATATCACTGTGTACATTGTTAGGCAAGTACACTGCAAGGCTCATTCACCTTGACTGCAAATAGCCCCTGATCCTCAATGATGATGGTAGCTTTCTTCAAATGCATAAGTGTACTGAAATAGACAGTACAATAGTATTTCTTTCTCTTTGTAAGCTACGCAATTTAACTTTAACAAGCATACAGTGTAGTGATCAGTTATATTTTATTCATGAACCACCATTTTGGAGACTCTTTCAGTTTATAAGCACTATTCAATCAGGAGAGACTTCATTGCAGATATGCAAAGATGTATTGTACATATACATAATATAAAATATACAGTCTTTGGATATTAGACTCCATCGTTTTTTTAAAGGGTAGAATGCCAAAAGATACTCCCCTGATGGAGTCTAGACACTAATGGTGGTGTGAGGAGCCCGAAGACCAAACCGAGGAGCCGACGGCAGTGGCCTGCCGGGGGGGAACCCAGGAGCCGGGCATGATGAAGACCGGAGGAGCAAGGGGAGGAGGAGGGTTCTGCTCCTAGCCTGAAATGACAACGGAGCAGCAGAGAGAGACAGGTTTAAAACAGGAATGTCATGCTGTGATTGGCTCTGGAAATTCCTGGCCACTTCTGATAAAATATGAACAAATAAATAAATGAATAAAAGTGAATGCTTCTAACAGCTGTTCAGTTTAAAAGAGAGAGAAAAGTGGTTAGAAGTCTTCCTAAAAGAATTTACACTGTGCTCCATTTTTGAATTTTCAAGTCTAGTTTTTAATGCTGTGGTAACTCACAGTGACATGGATAAGTAACTGATTACTGGTTTGGAAATAGTAACGCGTTAGATAACGTTAGTAACTGGTTACTGAAAAAAGTGGTCAGATTAGAGTAACACAGCATCACTGGGGAAGAGTTCAAGTACCTCGGGGTCTGGTTCGCAGGAGGGGGGACAGCAGAGTGGGAGATTGAGCAAAGAATCAGAGCAGCGGGGGTGGTATTGCATTCGCTTTACCGCATCACTGTGACAAAAAGAGAGCTGAGCCGGAAGTCAAAGCTCCTGATCTAACAATCAGTTTTCATTCATCCATGGTCATGAAGGCCGGAACAAGCAATCTGTTGTATTTCATCAGAATACTGAAAGCAGCAGGAATGCAAAACTGAGTACACTTTGATATCTGTTTGTTTATCGCCATCGTAGTAATATCGTCGTCCCGACATTCAGCAGCGTTATTGCATATCGCCTGTTTTCTTCAGTTGCATCATGGCCGAAAGAACTGGATTACGGGTACAAGCGGCCAATGTGGGTTAACCCCAGGAGGGTGGCTGGCATCTTCTTTAGAGACAGGGTGAGAAGCTCAGGCATCCGTAGGAACTTGGATAGAGCCGCTGTTCCTTTGCGCTGAAAGGAGCCAGTTGAGGTGGTTTGGGCATCTGGTAAGGATGCCTCCTGGGCGCCTCCCTAGGGAGGTGTTCCAGGCACGTCCAGCTGGGAGGAGGCCTCGGGGAAGACCCAGGACTAGGTGGAGGGATTATATTTCCAACCTGGCCTGGGAACGCTTTGGGATCCCCCAGTCGGAGCTGGTTGATGTGGCTCGGGAAAGGGAAGTTTGGGGTCCCCCGCTAGAGCTGCTCCCCCCGCAACCCGACACCGGATAAGCAGATGTAGATGAATGGATGGTCACATCAGCATGCTAACATGCTCAAGCAGGTATACACTTATTTTAGAATATATTAGCATGCTAACAATCACTACTGATTATTGATGACTCTTGATGAAAAGCATGGAGATCAAAATAATCCCAATCATGATCATTGGGGCACCCTGAATATCCTTACCAACTTTCATAACAATCAAACAAGTAGAGATTTGTCAATAAAAACTAAAAATGTCAACCTTGCGGTGGTGCCAATGACAATGGCAGAGGATTGCCGAAGTCTTAAGGAATATAACCACAAGGGACCTTGAATATTTCAAGCAAATTTCATAGCAATGTATTCAATGCTTTTCAAAGTATTTGGATCTAAACTGCAAATGTCAACGCCATGGTGATGCTAGAGGAAAGTCAGGGGACCACCAAAGTGAGTTAGTTTCCTCCATGAATGTCTATGCAAAAAAGACTTGGCTAATTAAGGTAAATTGCTGTAGAGCATTTGTGAACTCAATTTGGAGCTATTTAAAAAGCATTGCACATCTGCACTATATACATTTTCATCTACAGTATGCAGCATACACAATATTCACTGATATTATAGAGACATTGTTGCATGGCACCTTCTGTCTCTCTTTCCTTCCTTTGTGGCATCTGGTCGGTCTGTTAAAAAAAAACAGGCTGTGGTTATTGTTGCACAATCAGCACGCGCACACACGCACACACACACACACACTATCAACAGGGATGTGATGCAAGTCTTCTTAGCAGAGTAGAGTCAGAACTATACTTCTGACTCAGACTTGGGTTGAGATCCACTGATCTTGATCGGTCTGTAACATCAAGTGCTTCAATAACCAGGTACAACATGCCCCCCAAAACATGTTCAGGTTATCATGAAGAGGTGAATTTTCATTTTGTATAAAACGGAAAGAAACCAATTTTCAAATTCATTGATAACAAAGGCTTTTTCTTGGCCTATGATCAATTAGTAGTTCTTTCTGTAAAAGGAGTTATTTTACTGTGGATGCTAGTGCCACAATGAATACATTTTGGTTTTGGTTTTGCTTTTATCATTTAGTTTACTTTAATACAAATGGGTTATCCTGAAACAGGGAACAGACCATGATGACATCATTTGATTTATTTAATTGTGGTATTCAATTTTACAATATACATCACAGCTTGGAAATGAAATGATGAAGATGTGCCAACTATCACTTTAGTATTGAGTAACTTAACTTTCATCTCATCTTCTTTCATCACAACGCTGACTTTTTCTTGCCTAAACTTAACCGTAATCTAATCCGAAAAGGACCGGCAGCTCGCGGTGCTCTGTACCCGGCTCACAGTCACCCATTCCCGGGTAACTCAAACACCAACTAACATTGACCTGACGGAGCACCGTAGTCGGTGTCACAGAGCTCTGTAGCGGCTTACCACGTACTAACTGCCGCTGACATGACGAGCTGTGTTGGAGGTCTAAAGCGTCATCACAAAGCTCCGTAGCGGCTTAGAACAGCTAGCAACGACCCCTCTGTAGCACGGAGATGTACAGCAGATGTCACGTGGCCAGCCGGCGGTCTCCTAGTTTTCGTATGATATCATACGTTTTAGTGTGCTTAACTTTTCGTACGATATCATGAGAATGTGTTGCAAAATTAACATTGTGATTAACAGTGGATGGGTTGTTAGTGAAATAATCAGGGTGGGAAATGAACTTTTTTGCCCACCAGCCACTTATATTTTTTTCCAACCACTTTTTCCAGAATTCAAATTTATGAAAGAAAGTGCACAAGCATATTTTGAATTGCTTCAGTACATTATTTTATATTATTAAAACATATTTTATTAATATAAGCAAATAAAAAGGGATTTTGCCCCTGGGGTCCCATCTTTGTATGGCAGTGCACTTGATATGAGACTTGGATGACTCGTGGTCTTTTATTGCCTCCAATTTAAGGTTAGTTGTTCCTCTAACAAACAAATTATTTTCATTTTCTGAAGACGAGTGGGTTTGACAGTAAGTGCAGTGCATGGACTGGCCGTCTGTAAGGTAGGCTACAGGGGTGTGCCGATGGACGATACATCATATCAGCCTCCCTGGAGTGCTGCATCACGATGTAGCAACATCGTTGATGCCCTCCCCCCCCCCACCCTATCAGACACTAATCATAGTGCACAGGAAATTGACAAGTGCGTTGGTCTTAAACTAGCAAAGACACTTCGTTGGGCTTTGCGCTGTGCTGCCCCTTAAGTGAAAGCTACTTCCCCCCTTACGTCCAACCTATTCGTAGTGAGTCTTTCTCTCTCTCCATGTCAGTACAGTAGCTCGCTCTACCTGGCCTAGTAACCTAACAGCATGCGATAAGGTCACGCTCTGCACCTTGGCTGGACACAGCCGTCTCCAGCAAGAGAGAAAAGGCGGAAACATGGAACTCTGTCACACTTTCCCTTTATCCCCTTATTGGACTAACTTTGTGGATACTACTGTGTGCGTGCATCAATAAGTAAGTCTGATGGCGATGGTATGTAGGATTTATGAATCTACGTTAGCAACAGGAGGCTAATTCACAAGGGTGCTATTTTATATGTGAGCTAAGATTGTGTATCTGTTCATGTGCGCTGTAAGAGTTCTGTTTATGTTTAATGAATGCGTTATTCGGTGCAAATATAACTGAGAATGTAGTTTAATCTCAGTTATGATGTACAATAGGTTATTACTGTCACTCTGCTAAAGGCGAACTTTCACAGATCACAGAGATCTGATTGAGTCTAGACTTTACGGCACCATAGTGAAAGTAGGTCAAGTTACGTGCTGCCCCTACCAGCGGCAGCATGTACTACTACCTATTTACAGAGGTTATGTAAATGTATGTCTAATCAACTGCCAATTTAGGGGACATCGCCCAATCCTAGTAGGCTAACCATTCCCTCGTTTTCCCTTCGCCACAATGCGCCACTTGTTTGAAAAAGTACTTTTTCCTTTTCTTTACTTCGCCCTTAACAGTTGCTACTGCTGACTCCACAGCGGGCCTCCTAACACCGGGGATATATTGCCACATTTTTTAAACAGATGTCACGGACTAGCGTTGAAAACCACTCCACCCGCCACTGTGGCTGGTATACAAGGCAAAGTCACCTGACACTTTGAAAAAGCACCCGCCATTGGCTGGTGGCTGGTGCTAATTTCCCACCCTGGAAATAATGTATAATTAATGAGAAATGCATTACTGTGGATAGAGCAGAGAGTAGAACAGAGCTGCTATGGGCCGCTGCTCCTATGCACATGTTACACATTGTTATCATTAGATGCATTGCATGTCTCACAGGAGCAAATGTACACACAGTGCGTTCAGGATTACGGCTGCCTGCGCCACTGGGTTCAGAAAGTTGGTAGTGGTAGGGTGACCAGGCGTCCCCGTTTCAAAGCCATCACCTCCAACTTGGGCAGCCATATGGTTGTGAAATGACAAGGTGCCGAGCAAGAACAGAATCTCACTCTTCTCCCCACAAAGATTTTCTATTTTAGAGTATAGCACTTATTACAGATGTAAACAATCAAAGAAAACACCAAAGCAATGATGGATCTGGTGGCACTGCACTGCGTGGGCCTTAAAAAACAACACGCCTACTCCTGTTTCCTGAGTGGAGCCTGGACAGTTTGGAAAGTCAGGGGCTGTTACAAACATTTCTTTAAATAACACAGAATCTATTGGAGAGGAAGTTGGTATGTACTTGTCTTTGCCTACCACACAACCACCACTACTGTGTTCTGGTTTTGCTCGGGGTTACGTAAAAATACAATAAGATTGATTATGTAACGTTTCTTTCTTCTGCAGCCTTTGATAAAGCATATTGTTTTCTGTTAATTTCATGTAGTTATCCCTGTTGTATTTGGGTGTTTTGTCCAAACCAACACCCCTGTGTCATAAAGGTTTGTGAAAAAAGCAGTGAATTATGTGTTTCTACTTCTGCAAAAAAAAAGCAGTAGTTTCACATTACACAAATAGATTTTGATTGCAATATCCTAAGTTTACTTTACTATAAAGTTGCCCCTGACTGAGCTTTGCCCAGCAGGGAATAGCTAACAGAAATCTTATGGAAAATCTCTGCTCCTGAGAAAGAAGAAACCACAAGGAGAGCATGAAATTGTGTTAGTAACCGTGAGAGTAGAGAGCAATGGACGACAATAAAACTACACTTCCTCAAAGGCAGGGTTGGTAACTATTTCCAATATTCCTTTTTTTGTATAATGTTTCAAATGGTCTTTTCACCCTGAAAACAATAAATGAATGGCCAAAAAGATCTGTCATCTGTAGGAGCTGTGATCTAACTCTATCGATCGATCTATCGATCTATCGATGTGTTTCTGTGTGTGTTGGGTGGGAGTTGCTAGATCCCTAGAAGGTTTATTGATGGCAGTTCACCAGCTACAAGTGTTGTACCAAAAAACGATCATCTGCCAAAAACAATTTCTGTCCACCCTACTGTCTTGTTTGTTTGTTGTGGACATTTAGTCAGATTCATCTACCAACCCTTATAGAACTGGCTCAGGTCTGCCTTGCACCAGCTCTTAATTGTGCTGTTATAGTTATAGACTGCCGGGGGACTTCCTTCCTTTGACACACTGAGCTCTTATCTTATATATGCCTCTCCCTTTCCATCTGTGTGCATCCATGTCCCAGAAATCCTTACTAACTAATGCTTGCCACTGTCACACTAAATGCTTGCTCTTGGGGGAATTACTGGATTTGTTGGGTCTTTGTAAATTAGAGTGTGGTGTAGACCTACTCTAAATGTAAAGGGACTTGAGATCATTCTTGCTATGATTTGATACTATACGTAGGCAGCACGGGGGCTCAGTGGTTAGCAGGTTAGCACTTCTCCGTCACAGCAAGAAGGCTACTGGGTTTGAAGGTTCTGCATGTTCTCCGGGAGCTCCAGTTTCTTCCCACCATAAAGACATGCATGCTAGATAACTAGGACCACAGTTGGAAATTAGCCAACACTGGCACAGTAACAGAAATGTGGATTAATGTGCATTGTCCTAATCAGATAAATAAATCTACTAAAATTGAATAGTTTAAAAAGCTGCATCCCCAGCAGGCTGAGTCGAGCTCCCGCCCGGGCTGCATCACTTCCTGGATGTGTGACGGTTAGACAAAAAAAGGGGGCATGCAGATTCTCTAGATAAGTGTGCAGTACAGTACAGTGTGTTTCTATTGTAAAACCAAACTAGCTTGCCACAGTAGAATGTTTTAATGCTTCAGCAGATAACTTCCAGTCTAACATAGTTCGTACCCACAACGCTCCACTGTTGCCGGAAATTCCACCACATTCCACTCTTTTTGGCTGGATGGTTGTTAACTTCTGTTTTCTTTGTGCTGGAATTTTAAACTTTAGTGGGTTTATGTTTTTTAAAGATTATTTTTTGGGGCTTTTTCCCTTTATAGACATGAAAGGGGGATTTGAACCGGGGCCGCTGCAGAACTCAACCAACATGGGGCGAACGCTCTTACTGGGTTAGCTAGAGGCCAGCCAGAACTCCGGTGGATTTCGGAGGACTATGGTTAACTGCTCCTCCGATCTCTGCAGGGTAAATCCAGACAGCTAGCTAGACTATCTGTCCAATTTGAGTTTTCTGTTGCACACACGTCTAAAACAGCTTTTGAACGTACACATATTCCACCAAAACAAGTTCCTTCCATAGCGTATTTTGCAGTGGCGACGTGGCTCTGCCCGGGATTGTAATTGGCTTAAAGAAATGCCAATAAACCAGAGTGCGTTTTTTTCCCTGTCACAGAATGCTGTATGGACTAGCCAGACCCTCCTCTGCAGCGCTGTTGAGGAAATTCCAGCGAAGCGAGGCTAAGGCTAACACAGCGCACCAGTCCATGGAGCGGACCCGACACAAGGCAACATTAACGTTAGCATTTTGCATAAATCAATATGACACAAACGTTCTCATTTAACACCTAAACAGTACACTAAAATAGGATTCTGAAAACATTTGAGGCTAGAAAAGTGGTCCCAGTGATGACAGCCTCAAGTCGTCGCAACACAAAACACTATATTTGTATATATAGATGATGATAGAATATGATGTCGGGCCTTGTAAAAGGAGATGAATATAATAAATATGTCTTTCTACTGTAGTTTGAACACAACAAAATACAGAAATGGAGCAGATGAAATAAAATAAAGGCCTGTAAACTCAGGAGAGCCACAAATAGCAAACAGTCAATGGGTGATGTGTGTGTGTGTGTGTGTGTGCGTGCGTGTGAGAGAGTGTACTTCTGTGTTGTTGTGAGGGCCATCTTGATTTGAGGAGAAAAGAGACATTATGTTCATCGTGTCTTACTCTAAGTTCAAACTATGCAAGTCAAAGGGATTTGGAGTTTATATACAGTATGTTTTAACTTTGAACTTTTCCTCTTCTTCTGCAAATATCAGAACACAGTATGATATGTGAAATTATGCATTTTGGTAATCTATGATGCATCACAATGTCTCTGGAACTGCATGGGAAATATATTGCATAAAATAATAACAACAAAACTATATATTATCCTCTGAAACTTTTACACAAAAAGAAATATGCGATGTAATATATCAAATAAAATGTCACTTTTAAATGTATAAAAGTTTGAATTTAAATGTTAATGTCTAGTGTCATTGAAACATTTTAAAGTCATTGTGTACTCCAAACAAATCAATGGGCGTGTTGTATGAACTATAGTAAGTGGAAGTACTGTGCACATGGTTAGTAGAAATACATAAGTGTAACAACAAAGTGTAATGGTCTGAATTCTGTAAAATAAATGGAGTGGGCAAAGAAGCCCAAAAAAAACAAAAAAAGATATCTATTGTACATTGAGCTTTTAGTTTTGTAGACAGCCCAGATTTCCAACTAAAGTGCATATAGTAAGAGCCTTTTCAATTAAATTAATAGTTTTTATGCATTTTTATGTTATAATGCATTTTTGACATTATTTAAAATTTTAAAGACAAGTTCAATCCTCCAAATATGGGGCAAAGTTAAGATAGGAGCTGAGGATGAGATGTGGGCTTCAAAGTTCCTACTTTGTCAATGTGGAGGGCCAGTATAAGAGGCAGCCATACATACGTGCATATTGAGAATTTAAAATGTAGACATGTTTTTTGAATCATTTTAAATAATATTTTTCTTTTACATGTAACGTTTAATATTAAAACTACATGCATTTAAAAAAAATCTCAATTATACATTGTTTATAATGCATTAAAACCTTTCTTGTTCAGGGTCTCAGTAATAGTAACAGTGATATATTAATAAAAGTGGCCTCTTTTATACTTGGTGTGGAGAGAGTTCAAAAAAATAGGGCATGTGATAACCTTTTTTATTTGTAGCTTTTGCCAACAGATTTTGTTATTTTCACAGATAAGTTCTGTTTAACAATGTGTACGTGAAAGTTAATGACCAAATTAAATTGACATTTGACCTGTGGTTGACGATGACTGTGCGGCTGCCAGCGATACATCCCCTTAGCCCTTAATAAAGGCAATAAGTGTGACTGTGCTCATTTATAAACTCTGCATGATGACATTTTCAGTATTTGAAAGGATATAGCACAGTCTATAAATTCCAACAAGTCAAACCAATCAATACGACCACATACTGTGGGTTGTTTGTTTGGGTAGCAACCAGCTGCTTTCACAACAGCCTATGAGGTATTTTTTTTTTTTTGGACAGTCAAATAAATGTAGGAGTTGTGACCTTTAAGATCTCAATCTTTTGTAAGGAAATATAAGTCATCACTGATTAATTGTCCCGCTCTTGTTTGACGTCAGAAACTCCATTTCACTGGCATTCAGCTAACGTCCTCACAACACAGCTATAAAAAGACATTTTCACATGAAAAATGCAGAAGAGCTTCAACCCTGATGCTCCAGTCACATCATCAGTGCCAACACTACCACTAAACCCGACTTTAGACTAAAGAAGAAAACCAAAATGAAAGCGCTGCTGTTGGAACAGAGAGATAGTTGAGGTGCAACAAAGGCCACTTTGCTGAAAAAAAGAGAAAACTTGATGTAGACAACTGACAAAACACTGAGACAAAGGGTTTTTTGTCTCTCCAAGAACAGTGGTGATTTCACACTTCTGATCATCATATAGGTCCTCCACTTCATCACTGTGTATTTGTTTAAGTGTTGAATATGCACAATTGTACATTTCAGCAACTTTTTTTTTTATCTTCTCACATTTCTTCTCGCCTCCTTCTCATATCTGTACTTCCTCCTCCTTTCCTTTTACACATAACTAAAGATGTAGGATTGGCCAGTAAAGTGACTCTTTGTATCCCTATGTATTTCCATTCTGTCTTCCCTGCTTTCTAAAACTCCAAAACATAGAGGGATGTTTCCTCTTTTTCCCTTTTTGTCGTTGGTTCAGAACCTTGTCCCTGCTCTGTGTTGTAAGGCTGTGGCGCATGCAGTTGAAGTGCCTCAGCTCGGTGCTGCTAGTAGTTATGAATAAAAGACGCCTTGTGATGTTGTAGTCTGGCCCTGCATCTGCCTGCATCTGCTGCTTAAGTGATCTCTGAGGACCCCTGGCTGGTATTTGGGGAGCAAAGAGAAAAAAAGAGAAGGAAGGAGCATGCGTGACATGGCAACTACGAGAACGTCTTTACATTCATCTCCCTGTGTGCAAGTAAATGCCTGAATGTTAGGTATCGTAGGGGTGTGAGTTGTTGTGTGTGTGTGTGGTGTGTGTGTGTGTGTGTGTGTGTGTGTGTGTGTGTGTGTGTGTGTGTGTGCAGTCAGGGGTTTTGCAGGGAGGGGTTAAAACTCCAGAGTGATGCTCCATGAAGCACGATGAGAGGAGAGGTACTCAGGGACAACACAAGCCATTCCAAATAGCACTCAGTCTGAATAATGCAGCAGTATGGAGGAGGGAGGGAAGGAGGGAGGGAGAGGAGGATGTAAAGAGAAGAAGCAGAGGAAGAGGAGAGGGTGTAAGAGAGATTGTGTAGTGAGTGGGGAGCAAAACAAGTTGCAGAATGATGTGATCACAATAGACGGTGGAGGAAAAAAATAGAGGAAATAACATGGAGAGGAAATAATATAATGCAGGATGAAATGAGCGGAAGAAATTGGGGAAATTTGGGGGAGATGGCTGTTTCACGATGAAATAGAAGAGAGAAGTGGAGGAAGAGGATGGCAAAGGGGGTAGGAGAAGAAAAAAGGGCACAGTGGAGATCGATGTGGAGGCATGAAGAATACAAAGAGCAATCTGCACGTAAACAGGAAACGGACATTTGCTGTCAAAAAAGTCGGGAGAGCTGGTCTGTTGGGGTTAGCCTTCAGTCTAGCATGAACACCAGTTCATTTGTAGTGTTTACGTTTCCTCTCACACAGCCTCCGGTGTCTCCTCCTCATAGCCTTTCAAAGACAACAGGACGGTCATTTTCATAGAATCTTTGCTGTCTGCAAACTCCAATTTTAATATTGTCTTGTCCAATGATACAGCATAAATTACAAAAAAATTAAGAACAAAGTTGATGCTGTAGGGTTCCAAACACAATGCAGTTTAGTAATTTTACAAGAAGAAGAGGTAGAAGAAGAAGAATGAGAAGACAACAAGAAATGCCATTCAGTAGATGTATTCTTTTATTTAAAAATCTAATTTAAATCTTGTCAACATAAATCACACTCATATTGCATGAATGCATGAATGCACCAATAATTAACAAGGTGCAATTGAATGCACCATGAAGTCCTGTCAACGTTGTTTCTTGACATCTCCAGTGGCCATGGTGTCTTTAAAAGTGCAGCTAGGCTACTCCGTGTCTTTAGCTGCAGACTGTTGCACGTCCTGTTGTTGGAATCCTTTCAAGGGAAATACCGCCACAATGTGTTTTTTATTGGGATTCTTTTTTGGTTATTTTTAGGCCTTTATTCAACAGGACAGCTAAAGAAATGAAAGGGGAGAAAGAGGGGGAATGACATGCATGAAGAAACGGAGGTTGTAAGTCTAACCCAGGCCCGCTGTGTCGAGGAGTAAACCTCTATATGTGGGTGCCCGCTCTACCAACTGTGCTATCCGGGCGCCCATACCGATACAATATAAGCTAGCTAATAACAATAGGCTAACGTTACCTGCTGCCAGGTGTTAACTAGCATTTTGTTACCTAATCCTAGACATGAATGCCAGACATGCAGGTTACATAACAAACTAAGAGTAGCACAAAGAGAAGTGAAAGTCAAGCGACAAGCGAGCTAACTGCTAACACACACCGCTGTGACCAATTAACAATACAAATCTGTAAATTTGTAATTTCTAAAAGGTTTCTAGTGTCAGCGTATTGGCCGTGGAGTGGCGGCATGTGCTTCTCCCATGATCGAACATAGAACGCTGCAACGTAAAAACAGCCAAAGCATCAAAAAGCTTCCCCGTTCTTTTTGACAAGAGTCCTTCACAGGGCGGTCAGAGCTTCTTTACAGCTGTATAATAATATATAATCCTGTTATTCCTGTTATTTTGTGTCTGATGTTTTGCTGCTGCAACACTGGAATTTCCCATATTTTTTGGGATCAATAAAAATCTATCTATCTATCTATTTATCTATCTATCTATTTATGTGGAGTTACATATCTATAATACAAATTATGAGTAGCCTAACTGTATTCCATTACAGTTACAATTTAAATAGTTGGTATTTAGAATACAGTAACATTGTTGAAATCAATGGATTACATGACGATACTTCTCATGTTTCACGAGTTTATTCACCATCTAAATAAATTAGGGCAACGTCATACATTTCCCAGAAGCCTTAATATAAAAACGAAGATGGAGCCGGAATCGGCACAACAGAGCCAGGGCAGGAATGCGTTTCTATCTTGGAAATGCTAACAACATTTCACATTAAAGAAAGAACAAGGAGAATAAAAATATAACAGTGTAGTGTAACCTCTGATTGTCAGCAACCAACCTCCTTACAGTAATGTGCTGTATTTATATAGCGCTTTTCCAGTCTTAACAACTGCTCAAAGCGCTTTTACATCTACAGGGAACATTCACCATTCACACACATTCATACACTGTGGCCGGGGCTGTCGTACAAGGTGCCACCTGCTCATCAGATAAACATTCACACACATTCACACTCCGATGCGCAGCACCGGGAGCAACTCGGGGTTCAGTGTCTTGCCCAAGGACACTTCGACAATGACTGCAGGGGCGGGGATCGAATCCCCAACCTTCCGATTGGCAGGCAACCGCTCTACCACTGAGCCACTGCCGCCCATACAGCGTCCATATTACTCCACCTCCAACCCGAAGAATCTTAAAGTAAGTCATTTTTTTCAATTAGCCGAAGGTAGTCGTCTGCTGTAGTTTTACTGGTCACCTTGCTATTTTATAGTTGTATCAGGACTTTACATTCTCCTATGTGCTGATTAACTAGCCCCAGAGCCGTTGAAAGACTGACTAGCCCCTTTTGACATGCTAGCTAAAGTTAGCTAAACTTACCTTGTGGGAATACGTTTTGATAATTTCTTTCCCAACACTGGCCAGACTGCTGCTGAACAGAGTCTACTTTCAACAAACTAGTTCAATTTGAAATATTTAAGTGCTAGAATCATTCAGCGATGTTGACATTAATGGCATGATTTCAGGATTAATAATAGGTTTCTAAGAGAAGTAAAAATAAACAGCAGCAACAACAACTGCTAATGGGGTTCAGCGTTTGAAAGGTTAATTTAATGAAAAAAATGCAGCAACACCTAACAAAAGGATTTGAATCATTACAAACAAGACCAATGACAAGTGGATGTTCAAATTTAGAAAATTCATACATTTGTACATTTAAAAGAACAATAAAAGGACAAACATATTTTTTGTTGTGAGAAACTACACTTGCTTCCAACCTTAGTGCAACTGCAATGCCAGTAATCAAAGAAAAACTTTTCTCTGACATCATTCAGAGAACATTTTAGACAGAGATTTCACACTCTTGCGTTGATGGCTGGTTAAAAGGGCTGAAATCTAATTTAGAGGATTCACAAATGCAATATGTGCTACATCAGATTCGTAACTGGAGAGGAATGCAGCTAAACCACCACGAAACAAGGAGAAGACAAGACAAAGAGAACCTGAGAGACACACACTTTGAGAGGAGAGATAATGATATTTTTAGCAGCTGTACTTCCTGTGCAGGCTTTGCTGTGTGATCCCACAGTATAATTGACAGTACCCGAACTCATAGCTAATTTATATCACAGTATATTTCAAACAGATGTAGAATCTTTGTACATCTTTGTAATGTTTGAGGGGGTTGGTATTTTCCAAACCATATTGCCACTTTCATTTCACATTTTTTGAAAAGTAATGTTGTTTTTTCAGTCCCAAAGCTACATGCTATGATTTCAGAATTTTACAGTAGGAGCAGATTTCTGATAATAAATAAGAGTGAAAACACTACCAGATGGAGCTGTGCACATCAAAGATGTGTAAATTACTGTTCATAACAGCTACGCTGTCAGCTAGTTGCCGTTACTTTCAATTAGAGGTTTGCCAAAGTCATTGTTTTTCCAATTCACAGGTGTTTGCCATGAAGTACCGGGCCAAGTCCATGTCCTAGGCTGAGATATGACTGCACACTAGATACTGCTCCCATTAAATATTTATTTAATTACCACAAAGGTGATTTGTTTTGAGCTTCCTACTCTTCTTCACACAAAAATGAATACACAAACACCATTAAAAACCTATTAGGCCAAGTCACCTGAGAGCACAATATTACAATATTAGATTGTCCTAGATCCAGTCAATTTAGATGGATCCATCATCAAGTAAACACTGCAAAAAGATACTCAAAAGTAGGTAGTAAAAACAGTACTGCATTCATAACTAACATACTACTGCTTGGTGAAAATGAATAAAATCTATAGAAAGTACTAAGGGATAATAAAAGTAAAATTTAGTAAAAGGGGATAATAAATAGTGGTAATAAATATGACCTAACCTGTTAAGAGGTGCTGCTAAAATAAACTGGTAATAATATAAAAAAGAAAGCTAATATTATCATGTTTTGAAAAAATCTATCACTATCATTATTGTACACACACAGCTAGTGAATAAAGGAGGCGCACAAGAGAAAAAGTCCCTATTGTAATGGCCGCAAGTCAGAGTCCTCATTGAGGCCCCTTGAGCCGATGCGCCCAGAGTATAGATCCAAAATGCTTCCCTTTTAAGTAACAATGAGTTTGAATACAGCATTATAATTTTCATGATGTAAATTATGGTCCGATTCATTTTTAAATCGACAATTAAGCAATGGCTTAGCAATGCTGACCAGGGGGAAAAGCCGAAAAGCATAATATGAGCACTTTAAAAGTTTTACCCATGCACTTGGTAGCACCTTGCCAGCCAAAGCTAGGTAACCATTGGTAGAATCAGCCGGTAATGAATTTCAACTGGTTCTGTGTACAGCTGTAGATGCAGATGAATGGCATGAGTGCCCAGAGCTCCCCATTTACCTGCCAGCAAAAACTCTGCTGAATGACTGATGTCAGTCGGTTGAAAAGTTTCCCCTTTTAGCGTTTCACTGTAGACATCATCCTCCCCAGCGTCACCCTCTTGTCCAAATATGGTCCCTTCTGACTCCGAGAAAACAAGATGGGGACGGCAAAAATGTTAAACTCCTGGACTCAAAACAGTAGTCCACAAACCAATGGGTAACATCGCTGACCTAACAACCTAACACCTTGTAATCGCATGGTGCATTCCGGTGAACCTCATAACCTCTGAGAAACAAACTGTTGTTGTATGAACTCGCTAAAGAATGGGAGCCAATGGTTGGTCAGGGTTGGTTGATCAAGGAGAGGTATGAATGGGACCAAATGGATTTGGTGTTTGGCTGAAACCCTGGGGTCGAGACTCAGGATAGGGGCACGTCTCGATGAGCTTGCCGTATGGCATAAGAGTCTTGTTGCAAGCACAATGAAACATTGTCATTATTTCACAAGCGCAGATATTAACTGTCTGGTGGCATGTAATCAATCTTCATCATGTTCCAAACATTCTGCTGCAAAAAAGAAAAGAAATACAAATTAAAATTTGTCTCTTTCTTGAGAAACTATCAGGGGTTCCACAAGGGTCAATTCTTGAACCACTGCTTATTAATTTATACATGCTCCTACTTGGCAACATTCTCGAAAGAGTTGGTCTAGACCACACAATAATTTAAAGAGACCCAACAATTCCCCCAAGAGCAAGAATTTTGTGTGACAGCAGCTTTCATTTGAGCAGACAAACAGATAAACAGTTATTCCTTACAAACCTTTTTGTAAATAGAGTTCAACAGTGACCGTTGACTGTTTGAAACGCTCCGGTTTGGAAAGTAATTTCCCCCCGATTCCCCCAAGGGGGTTTAGCCAATGGTCAACTGGATAATGACATACATTTGCATGACAGTAAATTTACAACAATTCAAGTACAAATTAAAAGAAAGTAATCAAAATGTCTTTTAGTATTTTTTGCTATTATTTTTATTAACAACTTAAATATTTCATAAACAAGGGGAATACA
This sequence comes from Etheostoma spectabile, assembly GCF_008692095.1. Classification (NCBI taxonomy): domain Eukaryota; kingdom Metazoa; phylum Chordata; class Actinopteri; order Perciformes; family Percidae; genus Etheostoma; species Etheostoma spectabile. Next base: position 21,919,591 of record NC_045740.1, on the reverse strand, counting down.
TGTTCAGTTTCTTTGACTCTCTGTAACAATACACTTTAGTCTTTGCAAAAAACCATTTAAAACAATTCACATTTTAGCAGGCTGCGGCCTACTTTCAAAAGCATCTAAGCACTAAGATTGAGTGTCTTTATTTTGAACAGGTGTACTTTGTAGTAATAAGAAAGTGTTTTGATGATGTGTCTTATGTATTAATACACTAATGTATTGTTGTTTGTTGATAGTGCAGAAGTGCTTTTCGGATGCCACGCTTTGATACAGCAGAGCTTTTCACTCAGTTAACACAAATACTTCCTTATCTATATGCAATCCTGACAAGCATAAATGTAATTTGAACACACATCCGTTCATTTCCAGTGCAAATTATTAAAATGGAAAACAGAATAAATTAAGAACACAACAGCAACTGAATGTGTGTATTCATCACTCCTGAAAAAAATCCTTAACACTCATATTATCATGAGGAACAAGAATAAATGCTATGTCTAAAATGTACTGTATACTCTCAAATATCATATAACTGTGATAACTAGTGCAAGTTCACTTGTAATACACCACAGCTTGTTTTTTTCTATGCACAGAGAAGGAGGGTCTGCCACAAAAATGTTAAATGCTGGAGGCAGTTTGCATTAGCTTTTTCATTTGGCAAATCCAATATGTCTCGATAAAGCTACACAATATGAACACGGCTCTGAGTTAGTCTTTCTTAAGCGCATTTTGAAACCCTCAATATCGCATCTGTCGGGAATTTCTAATCAAACTTAAGCAAATATTTGTCCAAAGTTAGGATGTTAGCAGTTCTTATATTGATGTTGATAAAATAATAGTAATTGGACTCATAATGATAAGTAGTAGTAGTAGTAGCCTAGTAACAGATTGAAAAACATGATCGAGAAAATACAATGCTCTTTTCAAAAAGCTAATGCAAATTGCTACCCCAATTTTTAGCCTTGCTAGCAGCAGCGTGTAGCTCTGACGTTGAAGATGCTGGTTGGCTGCTTATTCAGTTAGTACAAATCTTTTTCTAACCTGGATTTATAGTTCTGCGTGTAGCTACGACGTTTAGCTGTGATGTGCAACTACGACGTATAGCTACGACGTGTAGCTACGACATGTAGCTTTGACGTGTAGCTACGACGTGTAGCTTTGACGTGTAGCTTTGACGTGTAGCTACGACGTGTAGCTACGGAGCCATCGTAGCCTTGCCGGAGGCTAAGTTGTAGCTGACGATCTCCTTCCCAAAACTAAAAATACAGGTTGAAGATTTTATCTGACCCAGTGTTAAGAGCTAGCAGGGCTTTTAGACTCACAGGCTAACGTTATCCATTAATACTCACAGTTGCTGTATCCTACATTCCTATGGTCATCCATGTATTGCAATTGTGTGAGTTCTCACAGTTCTGTACAGTATTGCACGATTCAACTCATCTCCAGGAAGTTTTTGCCAAAAGAATTTTTAGCATCAAGTTAACCTTTAAACTGTTGCCTGCAACCAGTGCTGAGGACTAATATTTTACATCAAATGGTTATTGATCATCTTTAGCAATCCAGAATAATTCATATGCATTTCGTCAAGCAGGTATTCATGGTTCTATAACAGATTTAATTCTCAAGTAACCACCTCACCATACATTTAATTAAACACAGTCAACCATAATGTAATCTTTTAACAGACTGGCTCCTGGACAGTTGAGTATTATTTTTTTATTTCTCTCGCTCTCTCTTTCTGCTTTACCGAGTATGAAAAGTAACATCCCACTGTCTTGACTTTCTATCAGGGTTTTCTATGTTCCATGCACACCCAAGTCTTAACTCAACGTGTGGCCTTTTAGTAGCATTCAGAGACATCATGTCTCCAAGTCTTAATTTTGTTTTTGAGTTTTGGAAAACCCTGTTATTGAGGCCAGTATCTCTTTTAGGCATGCATGTGTAGAGCAACAAAGTGTTGGTCATCTACAAACAGAAAATATATGACCTGTTGTCATAACTTTATATAGTAATAAAGAACGTGCAAAAATGCAGTGGTGTTCATGGTTTTGTCAAATGAGAAGTCTATCTTTTAATATTTCCTTTAAACTTCACATTTAAATGGACAGAAGAGAAGTAACTCTATGTCTCTGGCTACATGTCAGGCCTGTGCAAAGATACATTAGATGGGTTCTTCAGTGTGTAAAACCTCCTTTTGTGATATGTTTTAAAAACCTTAACAGATTTTAGAGTGGCTGGAATCCATGTTTTTTACTAGAAGAACCTTTCATATCACGGAAGGCTAACTCACCTCTGATCTATCTTAACACATTTATCGGGATTTGAAATGCATGAAATATATAAGGAGCACTTACATTTTCCAAACTCTTACACATACTGAAAGAAAATCACATAACTTGTAATATACAGTGTGCTACATTGCCCCCCAAGATAGGTTTCACTTACAAATACAGTATTTTTTGTAATAAGGATAAAATAATAAAAATATTCATTTGTACAGCTGTAATTGATTCTTTATACAGTAGAGGAGGAAAACGTCACTTCCACAAGCAGAAACTCCCTCTCAAACAAAGACTAAAGTGCTGGAGCCAAGAATGCACCGTCTGCATCCAGCTGGCTTTTATATTTTATGTTAGATTTTATTATGTGAAAACACACTGGTTTGTTTGGGTCACTTATGTAAAACTTGGAGCAGTGTCTTTCCTCATGCTGACAGCAGTGATGCCCACAGAGCCGGTGGCTGATAGGCCCAATGGCAGTCAGCTGGACAGGAAATATAAGGATACATGCTTTTTCATTGCTGCATTTCGTAGGTATGTGAATGTAAAAGAAAGAAAGTAAAGCCACGTGTAGGAAACAGCCTGGCAGGGCCGTGGGCTCAAACCCATGCAGATGATAATGAGGAGGACAGTAGCTTCTGTGGCCTGAGGAGAGAAACCAGAAGAGGTGACAGGGTCAGGCTTCAGGCTTGCACAGCATCTCCATAGTTACACATGAAGGAATGGGGATGACAAAAACAACTGATAACTGAATACTCTGACATTTTAAATGAAAACACACCAGTGATGCTGTACCCTCATTGGTCCACACTGAGGGTACAGAGTTCATCTCTCCCTAAGCAAATATTATAGGACACTTATTCAAGAGAGAGTTAATTACCATTGAATTTCCAGCATAGGTCTGGATTTGTTCAATTCTTTGTTAATAAGATACCTAAATACCATATGTACAGATAGTAATTGCTGTGTACATCCCACCTCTCCATATTGATAGTATAATGATCCCTACCTAACGTGACAAAACTGTTCCTTGTGTTTTCTTAGGGCGTTGTTACACCTATAGTTTATATGCTCCGGTCCTAATAAGTTAAAGAGTTTGTAAAGTTGGAGCATTTTCCCCTTGGTTTAGGTTTCATTTCACATGGAGAAAAATCCAAGCGCCAAAATGCAAAAGAAAGCGATGGTTGAGTTTAGGAAACGTGACACGCGGGTTGGGTTTAGGAAAAGAAGAAGGGGGTTGGCTTTAGTGAGAAAACAAACCGGAGGTTGGGTTTAGGAAACATGACCCGCGGGACACAATCTCTAGTCTCCTGGATTTAAGTCCTGTAAATTCACACGCCATCGCAAGGTAGTGTAAGTCAATGGAGGCCAAAGGGTGTTGGAAAACCCGCTAAAAAGCGAGTATAAGGCTTGATAACACACAAATAACGGCATACAAATTGGCGTGTCATACATATGCCGTTTAATGAGATCATTCTGTCATCAAGCAGGTCTCGCAGGTCTCGGTACGCTTGTTTGGTCCGCTTTTGGTGTGCAGAACAAAATGAGGCATGTGTAAAAGCATTATTCTGCATCATAGACTAAGGGTGTTTTCACACCTGTAGTTCCTTTGCTCTGGTCCAAATCCGTTGATGCCTTTATAAAGTTGCAGCATTTTCCCCTTAGTTCGGTTTCGTGGCACACAGGGGAAAAATCTTCGCTCTTCTTTTCTTTTCTGTCTCCAACTTTAGCGTCAGCTGGTTTGACCACTGAGATGTGAGTCTTTTTTTTGTGGGAGAAACATTGCAAGCTGCTACACTTTGCAAGTTCTGGCAATATCAGATTGTAAAGCACAGATGACTACAGGAGCCATTTAGCTAAAACTAGCAGAGTACACCTGGTAGTTCTTACCACAAATGAAACTGAAGCGTACCAAAGTTTGTATGTATCCTATTCTGGTTGTTTTGGTCTATACGATGTGATTGCTGCCTTCACACCTGCCTAAAGGAACTGCACCAAGGGGGTAAACGCTCCAGGGTTTAATTCAACCAAACAAGCTGCAAAATGGCAGGTGTAAAACCTTTGCCTGAGTTTTGAAGTGACTTCTTGTGTTCCTAACCTGTATTCGGGTTGTGTGTGAGTTGTGCTATTGTGTTGTTGTGTTGTGCTCTTTTCCTGCTGGAACCAGTAACTGTGATAATTCAAGTCAATTTATTCTATTTATGATAACACATGTGTTTTTGAAAACCGTGATTTTCCCTCCTTTGTTCTCAGAAACAACATCTGTCCACACAAGCACCATTTAAATTAAATCTCTGTCGAAATTAAAATAAGAAAAGGCATTAAAAGCACCGTCAAGAACATGTCAAGAACAACCTTAACCCTACAGCCATGTTGGCTAATCACACAAAAGAAGAAGATGTTTGGCACGTTGCCAGAAGCCTAAAAAAAAAGCTATTACCAGAAGAATACTTGGCTGCAATGGCGCATTGATCGCTCCGTGGGGCATTTTGACGCCTCCATTTCTCAATATAGTGGAAGTCTATGTCACGACACAGTCTTTTCCTATTGGCTGTTTTGGCCTAGCAACAGGCTGAGATGGGTGTGCCTTAACTGCATTAGACTTTACAAAAGAGAAAGTTCAGGACAGAAAGAGTAGGAAGAAAGCCATGTGTTTTTGAAACGGCGTAACAAATCCTCCCTTTCCCCATCAAGTCGCGTTAATGTTTTCTCCATGTCTTAAATGTCTACAAATGAACTGACATCAAGGGTAATCAATGCTGGTTGGAAGACGCAGCAGCAGTGGAGCCAAGTGACAAGCAGGCCCTCTACTTTACCTTCAGCCTGGCGGGGCTAGCGCTAGTCTCTGGAGTTTCATATGTACGAGTAAATAAAGCTCTGGAAGCCCTAAACATAACGATAATATCAAGTTCCCAGAGTTGTGGTTGTGCGGTGACAACTAACTGTACATTTGTGTGAAGACAAGTAAAAAGTCCTGATCGCAAGGTTAGAACCAGCAGGAAAGTAAGAAAAGTATGTATTCATGACCCATTTTTTAATATTATTTCAAAACAGTAGGAAACCATTGGAACCCGCTTCACTCCAGGGGAAACCAATAGTCAGAAAGCATTTAAAGACACTACCACATTGTTGGCTAAGGTGTTTTCATGAGATTTGTTGACATACAAACTATACAATATCACTATCGTTCCTCTATTAATGAATTAGCACTAAGATTAGAAAGATTTGTTTGCTCCAGATGATGTTACACTGACCACTTCACTAACAGACCAAATCACAGGACTGTTACAAACCCTTCAGAAAAGACCATCCAGATCGATCACTGTTCCTCACAGCCAGTAGCTGGAAAAGCCTCCACTTCCTGGTTCTGGAACATGTACTGTGAAGGAAAAAACACATGCACACATACTTTAACCCTAACCCTTAATTTCATAACAAATAATATAATATTTGTGCTGTTTATAAGCTGGATTTCTATTATCCAACATCTTTATCATTTGTTCATGCAGCAGAATGTAATGGTTATGTGTTAGAAGTCCTGTCCCCTCATGCAGAAGCTGGGTTGCCAACAAATGCACCAACAACATTAAGGTCACCCCCCGACCCATGATACAGCGCGTTTTGCTCTACTTCGTTGCTAATATAGGTGATGGTGTAGGTCATCTGGCAATGAGGCCAGGGATGATTCAAACTAGTAATGGGCAATATAAACAAATAGTTTGCACTAAAGGAAAGAAACCCAATACTTTAAGCTTTTTTTTATTAAAGTCTCTGCAACTAGCGTACTTGAATTTTATTCATCTGCAACATTACGTTGTATAGTTAAAGTTTTGCACAATAAATGTTCTTAAAACTACATTCTATGTTTCTTTCTCTTTAAAAAAAAACACATTTAGCAGTTTGGATTTCCTTAGGGTCTATGTAACTTGGTCTGAAATGGTTATATCCTTTATATATCGTGATCTATATCAATATCGCAAGAGGCTGCAATGTATATATCGCAATATGGATTTAAGGCCATGACGCCCATCTGTAATTCAAACCCACTTAGACCGGGTGGCTATTTTCCAAAAGCACATCAACACACATTTTAATTTCCACCACATCCTCTTGCGTTAAATTGCTTCTGTTAAGCTACATTAACTAGTCAACAGCTCTCGCTGGGTATATTTGGCTGGTGCAATTGTGACGCAGTCAGGCAAGAGAGGAAGACAAGGCGGAAGAGAAACAGCAGCAGTAATGAGGAACTGAGGATAAAGAGAGATAGAGATAAAGTAAATAGATAGAAAGAAAGAGAACAACAGAATGAGAGAGAAACAGAATGAGAGAGACACAGAGTGAGACACAAATAGTGGAGCTAAGTCTCCAGTCAGGTGCCGATAAACCATTGCAGAAGGATGGGGCGCAATGAGATGATTTATAATTAAAAGAGTGTCAGTCAAATCTTATCGGTGGATATGAGGAGACGGCCGAAGATGAGTTCAAGAGAGTTCAGTGATTGTATTTCACAACATAGTTGCAACAGCATAATCACTAGGGATGTGGGAGAAATTGATACAGCATAGTATTGCAATATTTTCGGTGGCAACACTGTATTGATACACAGATGCCAAATATCAGTCTATTATTATATATATTGTATATTTGTGTTGGTCAGTTTGATGAAACAGATGTTGACAAAGTTTCCTTTTGGGGACATCATTTGAAATTGGGAAAAATTTGAAGTTGGGTATAAAAGGTAATTAATTGCAATATATCCCAGAATATTTCAATATGTTTAAAATTGCACTAATATCGTATTGTGACATCAGTTTAGACATAATATTGCATTGGGAAGTGTCTGGTGACGGCTAATGATTTAATGCTAAGTGCATCAAGATAGATCGTGTTTTGTAGGCCTTTATTGACAGGACAGTTGAAGCACTGAAAGGGGAGAGAGAGAGGGATTGACATGCAGCAAAGGGCCGCAGTTCAGAGTCAAACCCGGGCCCGCTGCTTTGTGGGCGTCCGCTCTACCAACTGAGCTATCCTGGCGCACATAGAAGACTTTAAGCGTCAATAACAACGCCAAAGGCTGCTGACCAAGCGTTCGTATTTTACGCGATGGGAGTGAGAAAGTGTTGTGGTGTAGTGAGATGTCTACTGCACATAAGTGAAACACTTTTAAATGTTTCTACATGTTTTGGTTCAGTTTCAGGCTGTGCAGACAGACAAAGTTAGCAAGTAGCCGTTGAACGTTTACCGCTGTTCACTGCCAATGAAAAAAATAGTTCTCTCATGAGTTGGTGTAGACAAAAACAGACCTAAAGAGAGTGAGTGTCCATATGTGACATACATTTGCCAGGAGGACACAACCAAAACTCTAAATGAATGATCATTTTGCTCTGAGTCTGCTGAGTATGGGCAAGAGGCAACTGGTTGAATCATGTTCAATATATCAACTTTATAAGGTAATGCCAATGTTGTGTTGACAGCTTGTTGCGGTGCCTCTAAGTGGCCAAAAAAAGTTTATGCAGATTTAAAAACCTCCTCCCTAAAACTAGGCTCAATAGACAATGTAAAACTTGTGTCTAGACTAGTGTCACAAACATCTTGGGATGACAGTAAAGTAGTTAAGCAGAGGAGATGCTGCGTGATTAAAAGAAGCAGGTTACTCCTGAAATCCTCCTCCTCCAAGCTCTGCCCAAGTGCAGCTCTCACACTTTATGACTTACTGATTTGAGGTTGGACTCCATCTCAGTAAAGTTCCATTCAGTCAGAGGCAGGCTTAAACTAAAGGGCTACAGAGAGAGGAGAGAGAGAGAGAGAGAGAGAGAGAGAGAGAAACAGGAGTGAGAAAAACATTGTGTGTGGGTCAGTATGAAGGATCAGTTCAACTCATTGGCTGTTAAAGCAGTGACAGACACAACCACCTGTTTGAAATTTCAAATATTGGACACATCTGAATCTACATGCAGTTAAACAACTTGTGCAGTATATGTATATGTAGCACAGATCTACTGAACTGACATCCATAACAGTGCTGGTCCCAGCTTCCACAGTACTCTGCTGATGGCTCCTGAGCAACAGCTGCTGCAGCTCCTCCAGGCTCATGTCCACATTCTCCACTGCATCTGGAACTTCCACTCTGCAAACACACACACACACACACACACACCACACACCACACACACACACACACACACACACACACACACACACACACACACACACAGTAATATGTAATATATAAACACATACACACAGGGTCCCTAGCTCACTGCTGGCATTATCTTTGTGTACATTGAATTCTCTACAGTATGTCTCCTTATCTAGTTCGAGCAACTACCTGTCTAGGGCAGGTCTCTTGCTCCTCTTCTCCATCATTGAAGCCACAGAGCCCCTCCCCTCCAGAACAGACTGGACCATAGCGACGGGGAGAACAGGAGGTTCTGAGGAGCACACTTCACAAGAGGCGGTCAATGCTACAGCCTCTCCTCCCCCTAAGCTGCCTCCTTTCCCTCCTCCTCTCACTCCTGGACTTACTGGCTCTTCTTTGATTAGCATCATGCACTTCTCCCTGTTGGTAGAGTCAAAAACTGTGAGTCAAAAGATAACTGCAGTATGGTGGGTCAAGAAAACCTTGAAACAGGGTTAGTTTTGTTCACTTTGTCATGTTCTATCATGCTCATCGCCATTAGATATGCTCGCTATTGGTTTAATACATAAACACCAACTCATACTCACTGTGCTCTACTCTTAATACACTTTCTCGAGATAGACAGCACATTTTGTTGTTTCATGGTACAAATTGCCTACAAAAATGTTAGGATCCAATTTCCAAGACCTCTCCTACATGCTGCAATATATGTACAGGCTAATTGTGGGGGTTGCCCTTATGGGAAATAGTAATATTACAGTATATTGCATCACTCACCTAGTCTCATCAGGCTGCATCTGGAGGGCCATACTGGCCTGAGACATGTCAGTAACATCTGATATAATTGGTCCTCCTGTGAGCCCACTAGTAGAGCAAGAAGCAGTATCACTGGAAGGCTGAGGAAGAAGAGGAGATGACTGTGATGTGTGTTTGCTCTTGTCTTGTCTCTTTTAGTAAAAACTCTCTTTTGTAAACGTTTCCCATTTTGGGCCAACAGTGTTGCTCATTTACAATTAATACATATTCACGGCAGGCCTATACCGTCCTAAAAACAAAATAAAATAAATACATCCTTTGGTTGTTGAGAAAAATCTGAATCAAAGGACATTTGTTTTACTGTATAAAAATAATGTGGCACATGAAAGTATTTCCCTGAAAACAGTATGTAACATTTGCAGTAACTACAAAATGGAGCTTAAAACCAAGTCTAACCGCACTTTAGCTGTGCAGTTAATGTATTTTGGTTATGTAGAGTGGCCCAGGCAGCAATAACTGGATAATATCTGGGCTATAGAAACCCACCGTCGCACTTACTGCACTCTTACCGAGAAACAGACAACTAGACAGACTAAGCAACAGAGTCCTGTTAAAGCAAGGTGGTAAGATACAGTAGCAACAAGCTAGCCTTGGCTAAAGCTAAATGTACCCCTCTCAATAGCTCTCTCTCTAAGTAAAAAATATACCTTTTTGATTAACCAATATCTTGTAATTCAGGTTGATATCCACCATTTTTTACAGTAATGAGGCAGTAGCTAAATGTAGTTTTAATGGAGAGAAAAAAAGAAAGAAAAAAGCTAAATAGGTTTGGCTAACAAGCCTAGCTTAGTAGAGGAGCTTTGCTAGCTCAGCTTTTGACGTTGATGAACGTATATTATAACGTATAATAATGTATATTATTTGATGTGTTGTTTTTAAAGCTATAGATGTAAATCTCATATTTTAATGTATAGTGCACAGACACATAGTAAAACAAAGATAGAGACTCAATGTATATGAAACTATACTGTAAATGATTAAAATGTTGTTTCTTTTGGACAAAAAAGCTGGCAAAAGCATTCCTTTGACGGCAAAAGATCTGACGGTAGGGTGCCGAATTTGCATTTTATTAGGTGTCATGTATGGTAATGATGACAATGACATCTGGGGGTAAATAAAACAAAGTATGGATCAATTGAAAGTATCACAGCCTTTCCATCTGCTCAGCACTTTGCTTATCAATCTATCTCTGCCTTTGAAGGGCAGTGTGTATCGCTTGTGTGATTATTTTTAACAAACTTTACAAACTGGGAAAAAAAAATGTGTCAATTCGCTTTAGTCCAGGGCTTTAGTTTCTCCAGTCTGTTATAATCATACACAGCACAGCCATAGCCCTTCAAGTGTGTTACTGCACACTGGCTCCCTCTAGTGGTGCTATTACATAACAGCCAGACTGATGGCAGCCAATAAAAGACAAATTAAGTCCAGAAAATATATATTCACAGTGATGTAGTGGATAAGCCATGTCAAAGAAACAGATGAAATAAAAGTCTGAATGCTGAATGATACCATCTGTATTAGCAATGATGTGGGGTAAATCAACTGATTTCAACATGGTCAAGCAATTAGAAAGGCCAGTACCATTTGTGTGAAATGTGGAAGGTCAGCAACACAGTAGCTTACTTATCATAGTTCCCAGCAAAATGTGTCAACAACAAAAGGCCACAGAGCACTGACACTTCTACAAGACATTTCTTTTTGGTACATATAGAAAAACGTTTCTCATGACTCTAAAAGAAACAAATTAAGATGATCTCATTTGATGCATGTTTTACTGGACTTTAGGGATTATGAAGCACAGTGGTAAACACAGCAGATGTATCACTTTCATATTTTCTCACCGACTGGATGTAGAAGGGCTCATGCATGGGCTCCATTGGGTGACTATGGCTGAACTTGGTGGCAGGAGGGCTGGGAGAGCCATCGTCCAACATTAAGGGCCTAGAGACATTTGTTTTCAATCAGTTACACATTGGCAGTCAATCACAGTAGTGCATCATCATCATCATCATCATCATCATCATCATCAGAGTAATAATTAATCAATGAATAGAATTTGGTGCAGCGTGTATCACTTCTTCACCACACTTCTGTGTATCACTACTGTGTATCACTGTTGATGCTATATGTTGCTATCACATCATTTTGAATGCATGACAGCATTTGCGGTCCTCAACTCTCCGTGGAATTTGTACACTACACATTTAGAGCTAAGTTGTTGGTTCACATACATTTCTCTCAATAGCATGATACAAAAGTGACATTGAGTATGAATACCAACTTTTAGAAATGGTAAAATACCCGCAAAACTAATGCCATTCCCATCAGCTTCAACTAAACTTTTGTGTTTACTGATAATTAGCAAATGTTAAAATGCTAACCCACTAAACTAAGATGGTGAACATAATACACATTGCACCTGGTAAAAATCAACATGTTAGCATTGCTATTGTGAACACAATGGCACTTGCTGCTGATGTTAGCAACAACAGTTTCACAGAGCTTCAAGTCTTTGTTTTTTGGAGCATTTTTTGCCTTTTTAGATCATATGTTCATGTGGAGTATTGACAGGAAATGAGGGGGGAGAGAGAGGGCCGAGTGAGTCATGAGAGTAGGAAGATGATAAACACAGATGGTGGACATTCACAAAGATTAGAAAAGCTAGGCCATAAAACATGGGGTAAAATTGCATCTTTGCCAAGGTAGCGTACTAACCCTGAAATATATGTTTCTATAGCACTTTTGTGTTCCAGCGTGCCTTTCCTTTCTCATGTCGGCCTTGTTCACACTCCACAGCAAAGCTGAACCAGCATTTTACACACATAGGCTATAGCAGGGTCATGCACTCTGCTCTGCCTTCACTGTGTGTGCGTCGTGCGTGGGTCAGTCAGTGTGTGTGTGTGTGGGTGGGGTGTGGGGCGCGTGTCTGACTGACTGATTCAGCACTTGTCTCCATCACAGTGTTGTTGAGTTAGATTGTTCAGTTTGTCAGCTGAGCCAGCCCTTCCATCTGCCCCACGTGGCCTGTTTGTCTCACTTTTGTTGATTGCTCCACTTTTGTTTTGTGTGTGTGTGTGTGTGTGTTTTGTGTGTGTGTGTGTGTGTGTGGTGTGTGGTGTGTGTGTGTTGTGTGTGTGTGTGTGTGTGAGTGTGGGTGTGGTGCATGCATGCAAATGTATGTGCATTTTATAAACAGCTTTCTCTTTAGGCCCACAGTGCTGGGTGGGTTGGACTGCATCTGGCTGAACAGAAACTGAATCAGCTGGCAATGAAAAAGCACAACATGAATCAGCATTGTCCCAAACACACCCACACACACACACACACACACAGGAAAAGGGAAATAACTTGTATGACCATGACCCACCCTGTGCCATCCTAAGGGTCTGACACACGTTGAACCTTAGGATTATGGATTATTTTTGGATGTATGGATCTTATACTGTACTGTAATTGTCATATGCTGTATGACCAAAGAATCTATCTTTATTTATAATAATGTATAATTTTTGTAGGTTTATCTGATCTATGTTTTGTATGTAAAATCAAAGCAACTTGTAACTCTAGCTGTTGTTAAATAAATGATGTAAGGTAAAAAGAACTATATGTCACACAACTGCAGATCTGACTGGTTGCATCACTTATAGTAGTAGTAGTAGTGGTAGGTAACAGAAGAAGTGGTAATACCACTGAAATGTACCCCTGGATCATACCTTTAAATAGTATGAGTACATATTTAATAGGCTTCTCAGTGCACAACAAAGAAGAAAACATGCACATACTATTTCACTTGTTTCAACACAGATACACACACCCACACACACACTTACTTTGTTCATGACTTTCTGTTGCTGTGTGTGATTCTGTCTCAGTGAGACCACCTCTCTCCACAGCACTTCATTCTGCCTGCACACACGAGGAGGAAGATGTTAGAGGCAGGAGATTGATTATTGATCCCCAGTGGGGAAATTACAATTTATACTCTGTTTTGTTAGTAATCACTACACACAGGCCTGCAATACACACACAGGACCTATTCATGTACAAATGGAGAGATGTCAGAGTGAGTGGGCTGCCAGTGCTGGACCAACGCCTTGAGCACAAGAGCACCTGATGGTGCCCAGGAGGTGAACTGGAATTTCTCCAGCTACCAATCCACACTCCGTACTTTAGTCCATACAGGTACTTGAACAAGCAACCCTCCGGTTCCCAACCCAACTCCCTACAAACTGAGCTACTTCCCAATATAACCCAATAGATAGATAGTAGATAGATAGATAGATAGATAGATAGATAGATAGATAGATAGATAGATAGATAGATAGATAGATAGATAGATAGATAGATAGATAGATAGATAGATAGATAGATAGATAGATAGATAGAAGAATCATTGTAAAAGTTGTTTTTATTTCTACCTGGTTAGAAACCAGAAGCCTATTAAAGAAAGTAACTTGTTTTATAGGCAATCAGTGGATCAGCACTAACCATAGACTGTATATATATTTAATATTGACGGTCTATGGCACTAACACAAGAATCTGGGTACTTACATATTTTGTTTCTATTTCCTAATGATTGACATATTGATACACACATTGCAACAGTGGAATAGCCTCAAAATCTTTTCTTCCTAAAAATTCTGGCCTCGAGAACAGAAGTCCTTCCCTTTTATGGTGGATCCCATGGGACCTTAATCTTACAGTAATAAATAAAAATAAATATATATATATATATATATATATATATATATATATATATATATATATATATATATATATATATAAATATCCTCAATTTCAAAATATTTTGCAAGTTGAGAGCTGAGGCAGATTGTCCAAAGAAATTTAAAAATTAAAATAATTGCAGGTGTATTGTGCCAGTAGCAGCTTAATTAGCCTTGAGCTGTTACCATCATGCAGAGATGAGGAGTGGGCTACAGAGTTTTGGTAAGATCACTTGTGTCTTACTCCACACGCTCTTCCGAACCTAACCAATAAAAATCACTTGAGGCAAGTTAACAGATTTCACGCAGCTCACTCTTTAAAGCCTCAAAAGGCTAGAAAATTCTCTATCTCTCTAAAATTACCTGTGATTGGACAAAGTCTCCTGTGATGGGCTACATTTTCTAAAGCAGAGCCAATGAGAGATGCAGAAGTCACTTACACCACTTGAATAATACGCTTAAAAGTTAATATGGAATATGAAATTGCTTATATAAGCAAGCAGCTTTAAAACAACTAACCCAGCTTTCTAATTGAAAGGTTAATGGGATTAGCATGTCATTTAAATGTTGGTGTTTGACTAAGATATAAAGTATCGTGTATCGTGAAAGAATCAAATTGGGACAAAAGCAAATCGTCCCAGCCCTAGTAAATACAGAAGTGCGCGATATGAG